>NC_079213.1:114764859-114862359 GCF_029633865.1 Lampris incognitus | reverse complement strand
GCCGGCTCCCATCTCTCTGTAGCGGCTGATCTCCGTACCGTAGATCCCCTTGATCAGTTTGCCGTGGGCGGGTGGAGTCACGACCTTGAAGGTCAAGACGTCTGCTGGGGCGTCCAGGTCGAGGGCATTCAGTACGGCGGGACTCAGCGCCCTCATCCCCCCTTCCTTCACCTGCATAGAGGAGAGAGGAAACCAAGGAGCAGATTCAAAACGAAAGCTACCAGAATCCCCAGGGTCAAAGGTTAACAGACCTGGTCAGCTTAAGCCAGTTTAAACGATAGTGGAGACCGTTCACTCTGTCAGTCTAGAACCGGACGATTTGAAACGCTGAAGACGGCAGCAGGACCATGTGACGCCATGATGTCAGCAAAACTGACCAATGGAAGCACCTCTGTCTGCACATCATGAAGAACATCTACCTGTCACAGGTAGGGTAACATACGGGGGACTTCCGTTGTGTTATAGTAGGTATAGCGTACTCTAGTGGCAGTACGTGCATACGAGCAGATGCACAATACAATTCATTATCAAGGCCTAAACTCCACCCATCCTCCATCATCCAAACCACTTATGCTGCTCTCAGGGTCACGGGGATGCAGGAGCCTATCCCAGCAGTCACTGGGCGGCAGGCGGGGAGACACCCTGGACAGGCTGCCAGACCAGCACAGGGCTGAGACACACACACACACACACACACACACACACATAGGGACAATTTAGTACGCCGATTCACCTGACCTACACGTCTTTGATTCACCTGACTTACATGTCTTTAGTCACCTGACCTATATGTCTTTAGTCACCTGACTTACATGTCTTTAGTCACCTGACCTACATGTCATTGATTCACCTGACCTACATGTCTTTGATTCACCTGACCTACATGTCATTGATTCACCTGACCTACATGTCTTCGAGTCACCTGACCTACATGTCATTGATTCACCTGACCTACATGTCTTCGAGTCACCTGACCTACATGTCTTTGATTCACCTGACCTACATGTCATTGATCCACCTGACCTACATGTCTTTGATTCACCTGACCTACATGTCTTCGAGTCACCTGACCTACATGTCTTTGAGTCACCTGACCTACATGTCTTCGAGTCACCTGACCTACATGTCTTTGATTCACCTGACCTACATGTCATTGATCCACCTGACCTACATGTCTTTGATTCACCTGACCTACATGTCATTGATTCACCTGACCTACATGTCTTCGAGTCACCTGACCTAGATGTCTTTTATTCACCTGACCTACATGTCATTGATCCACCTGACCTACATGTCTTTGATTCACCTGACCTACATGTCTTTTATTCACCTGACCTACATGTCATTGATCCACCTGACCTACATGTCTTTGGTTCACCTGACCTACATGTCTTTGATTCACCTGACCTACATGTCATTGATTCACCTGACCTACATGTCTTTGATTCACCTGACCTACATGTCTTCGAGTCACCTGACCTACATGTCATTGATCCACCTGACCTACATGTCTTTGGTTCACCTGACCTACATGTCTTTGGTTCACCTGACCTACATGTCTTTGAGTCACCTGACCTACATGTCTTTGGTTCACCTGACCTACATGTCATTGATCCACCTGACCTGCATGTCGTTGAGTCACCTGACCTACATGTCTTTGATCCACCTGACCTACATGTCTTTTATTCACCTGACCTACATGTCTTCGAGTCACCTGACCTACATGTCTTTGATCCACCTGACCTACATGTCTTTGGTTCACCTGACCTACATGTCTTTGATCCACCTGACCTACATGTCTTTGGTTCACCTGACCTACATGTCTTTGGTTCACCTGACCTACATGTCTTTGAGTCACCTGACCTACATGTCTTCGGTTCACCTGACCTACATGTCATTGATCCACCTGACCTGCATGTCTTTGAGTCACCTGACCTACACGTCTCTGGACTGTGGTAGGAAACCGGAGCACCTGTAGGAAACCCATGCAGACACAGGGAGAACATGCAAACTCGACCTCCAGGGTTGGACTACCCCGGGGCTTGAACCTAAGACCTTCTTGATGTGAGGTGACGGTGCTATATTGTTTACCAGTAAATATTTGTCCCTTATAATTGTGTAGGGTACGGACATAAATATAAATACAGTTTTGTTTTTTCTAATTTCTTGTTGCAATACAAAGCCGGCATGCTGTTTACGTTTCACCTTTTGTCTCCGGGACTCATTTAAGCGTTCCACTGTGCTCCAGTAGCCGAACCTCACTGGTCCATAATATCAGCCATCAGTCCCATATATAGGTGTTACAGAAGTCTCAGATATGATCACGTGACAGACGCAGACAACCCAGAAAGGAAGGTTGTGAGAAGACGCACCGTGAAGTTGGCGACAAGCAGCGACGGCGTCTCGTCGTTGGTTGGGTTGATTATGATGTAAAAGGGAAGCGGAGTGGCGCGGTGGAGCCCGTCACTCACGCTAATGGTCAGCTGGTCAACCGTAGGCTCCACCCCCCTGTGCTCTGATTGGACATAGTTGATGTAGCCTGAAGTGAGGTGGAGGAGGCTGAAGGATTCTGGGAAAATAAGAATTTAGAGTCAGCGCTCCATTAGACATTTAGGAACAGAGCTGTCACTGATACAGTCTGTACCACACACAAAACCAGCAGGAAAACAGTAACACACAAAAACAGCACGGTGGCCCAGTGGTCAGCACCGGTGCCTCACAGCAAGAAGGTCCTGGGTTCGAATCCCAGGTCAAGTCAAGTTTATTTATATAGCACATTTAAAACAACCACAGTTGAACCAAAGTGCTGCCCAAGCTTAAAACACAATGTAAAATAAGTGACACATATGAATATAAACATATATGTAAAGAAGACATAATAAAATAAAGAATATAAAATGTAAACAATAAAACATAAGAGTAAAAGTAAAATCATGGTGTCAAGCTCAACTTGAATTGAATGCCAGCGAGAAGAGGTAGGTCTTTAACCACGATTTAAAAGTCTCTAGGGTCTGAGCAGATCTTATGTGTACTGGTAAGTTGCTCCAGAGATCAGGGGCAGCAGCCACTGCAGAGGCTCTATCACCCCTGTTCTTAAGCCTGGATCTGGGAACATGTAGGAGCATCTGGTTTGCTGACCTGAGTGCTCTGACTGGTGTATGATAATATATTAGCTCAGATAAATAAGATGGTGCCAGCCCATTTAAAGACTTAAAAACAAGTAATAAAATCTTAAACTGGATCCTAAAACAGACAGGAAGCCAATGAAGGGAGGCCAGTACAGGTGTTACGTGATCACGTCGCTTCTTTCCTGTCAGCAGGCGAGCAGCTGAAGAGAATTGGTCTATATGGACAGAAAAGCTTCTATCTGACAGGTAAGACTTGAACCATTCTAGGGCAGTACCTTTAATGCCTACACATAGCTCAAGACGTGATAAAAGAATATTATGGTCAACCGTATCGAAGGCAGCAGTCAGGTCCAAAAGCACCAGAACAGCGGAGTTCCCAGAGTCCACAGTTAAAAGATCATTAAAAACTCTTAAAAGGGCCGTTTCAGCACTGTGACGTGATTTAAAACCAGACTGGAACTTTTCACAAATGCCATTCATTTCTAGGTGCGTTTGTAATTGTACATAAACTGCTTTCTCTAAGACTTTCGAAGAAAAGGCAGCTTAGAAATTGGCCTAGAATTAGAAAGAACAGAGGGATCAAGATTGCTCTTTTTGATGAGGGGCTGTACTACAGCATGTTTGAAAGCAGCAGGCACACAGCCTGAGAGAAGAGAGGTGCTTATCAAATGTACAATACAAGACCCAACAGTGGTAAAAACATGCTTTAACAGTCTGGGTGGCATACTGTCAAGGGTGCAATGTGAAGGCCTCAAATGGTTAACTACCTCAGATATAAAGGAGAGGTGCTTTCTGTGTAGAGTTTGCATGTTCTCCCCGTGTCTGTGTGGATTTCCTGCGGGTGCTCCGGTTTCCTCCCACCATCAAACATTAAGTTCAGTGTCCCTTATCAGTCCCCGTGTGGAAACTCAGTTACTGCAAATTGACCCATCCTAGCTGTGATCTGTGTAGCGAGCAGCAGGGGGCTGCTGCCTCCATGCTGCGCCCGGGGACCAACTCCAGTTCTTTCTTTTCCCACTGCCTTGCTCAGGGGCACAGACAGGAGTATAAACATGCATGTTTCTTTTGATGGTGGCAGGAAACCGGAGCACCTGAAGGAAACCCACTGCAGACACAGGGAGAACATGTAAGCTCCACACATAAAGGACCTGGGACAGCCTGGGGTTCGAACCCAGGTCCTTCTCGCTGACATGCATGTTAGGGTTAATACTCCTGCCTGTGCCCCTGAGCAAGGCAATGGAAAGAAGAAGTGGAGTTGGTCCCCGGGTGCTGCAGTTGCCCACTGCTGCTGTACAACATGATGGTTACATGTTGAGAACACACTCACTGTACCCTACCACGACAACATACAGTGGCTTTCACTCATTTTCTTTTATTCAAACATATTTGGCACAGTTACACACATTAACCCACACAAACAGACATTAAGACATACTAGCACACAGTTACACACTCAAACACACAGTAATGCACACTGACTCAAACATACAGTAACACAGTGAGACACAGTAACACACATTAAGACACACAAGCACACAGGAACACACATGGACACATGTTACAGTACATCCAGTTCCAGTAACCCGGTGCCCACTGACCCACTCGGACTCCGGCGTTGCTCTTCTCGAAGCCTGGTGTCGGCAGGGTGTTCTCCAGGAATCCATGCTGAGGGGGGACCTCCAAGTGAAAGGTCAGCTGGTCGTGGGGGGTGTCGGGGTCCATGGCCCCCAGAACCCCCCCACAGAGACAGGCGGAGGAGCCCTCATCCACCACAAACATGGAGTCACCTGTGGCAGAGAAGAGAGCTGGGTCTGTTTCCATCACCACCTCCCTCCATGTTCTCCCTGTCTCACATCTGTGGTCAGCTCCACCAACCACAGCTGAGTCAGCCCGGTCTAAGATGGCCGCCGGCCAGTGAGTCTGGGCTACTGTCTGACTCCAAGCCGCTGAGCTGAGACAGTGAAGCATGCAAACTTAAAAGACAAATCACCATTTTTTATTTCCTCTCAGTAATATTTCACCACACACCCACCCATCCATCCATCCACCCATCCATCCATCCATCCATCCGTCTGTCCGTCTGTGCACCCATCCATCCACCCCTGTCACTCAATGATAAGCATGCCCCCACCTGGATACTGATGAGGTCAACATGGCTGTCTGCCTTCAGAATGCTGTGGCAATAAATAATGAATAGGGACTGGGTATAGACTGTGTGAGTGTGTGTGTGTGTGTGTGTGTGTGTGTGTGTGTGTGTGTGTGTGTGTGTGTGTGTGAAAGACAGCTGTAATGATGGACAGTCTGGGATGTCGGTTATAAAACATTTGTTCATTCACACGGGTTCGGCCATGTTTCTCTTGGTTAATGCTCTCTCTCTCTCTCTCTCTATTCAGAGGAGATGTGCTAGCCGTCAGCGTTGTGCCCCATCAGCGTGGTGCCATGCGGTGCTGTGTGGTGCTGTGCAGTGCTGCGTGGTGCCATGTGGTGCTGCGTGGTGCCGTGAAGTGTGGTGCCATGTGGTGCCGTGTGGTGCTGTGCAGTGCTGCGTGGTGCCATGTGGTGCTGCATGGTGCCGTGAAGTGTGGTGCCATGTGGTGCTGTGCGGTGCTGCATGGTGCCGTGCTGTGCGGTGCTGCGTGGTGCCGTGCAGTGTGGTGCCATGTGGTGCTGTGTGGTGCTGTGCGGTGCTGTGCAGTGTGGTGCCGTGCAGTGTGGTGCCATGTGGTGCCGTGTGGTGCTGTGCGGTGCTGTGCAGTGCTGCGTGGTGCCATGTGGTGCTGCATGGTGCCGTGCGGTGTGGTGCCGTGAAGTGTGGTGCTGTGCGGTGCTGCATGGTGCCGTGCAGTGTGGTGCCATGTGGTGCTGTGCGGTGCTGCGTGGTGCTGTGCGGTGCCGTGCAGTGTGGTGCTATGTGGTGCTGTGCGGTGCTGTGTGGTGCTGTGCGGTGCTGTGCAGTGTGGTGCCGTGCAGTGTGGTGCCATGTGGTGCCGTGTGGTGCTGTGCGGTGCTGTGCAGTGCTGCGTGGTGCCGTGCTGTGTGGTGCCGTGTGGTGCTGTGTGGTGCTGTGCAGTGTGGTGCCGTGTGGTGCTGTGTGGTGCTGTGTAGTGCTGTGCAGTGTGGTGCTGTGCAGTGCTGCATGGTGCCATATGGTGCCATGTGGTGCCGTGTGGTGCCGTGCGGTGCTGTGTGGTGCCGTGCGGTGTGGTGCCGTGCGGTGTGGTGCTGTGTGGTGCTGCATGGTGCCGTGCGGTGTGGTGCAGTGTGGTGCCATGCCGTGGGGTGCTGTGTGGTGCCGTGCCGTGGGGTGCTGTGTGGTGCCGTGCCGTGGGGTGCTGTGTGGTGCCGTGTGGTGCTGTGTGGTGCCGTGCGGTGTGGTGCAGTGTGGTGCCGTGTGGTGCTGTGTGGTGCTGCATGGTGCCGTGCGGTGTGGTGCTGTGTGGTGCCGTGTGGTGCTGCGTGGTGCCGTGTGGTGCTGTGCGGTGCCGTGTGGTGCTGTGCGGTGCCATGCCGTGTGGTGCAGTGTGGTGCCGTGTGGTGCTGTGCGGTGCCGTGTGGTGCTGCGTGGTGCCGTGTGGTGCAGTGTGGTGCCATGCTGTGTGGTGCAGTGTGGTGCCGTGTGGTGCTGCGTGGTGCCATGCCGTGTGGTGCAGTGTGGTGCCGTGTGGTGCTGCGTGGTGCCGTGTGGTGCAGTGTGGTGCCGTGCGGTGTGGTGTGGTGCTGCGTGGTGCCGTGCTGTGTGGTGCTGTGTGGTGCTGTGTGGTGCTGTGCAGTGTGGTGCCGTGCAGTGTGGTGCCATGTGGTGCCGTGTGGTGCTGTGCGGTGCTGTGCAGTGCTGCGTGGTGCCGTGTGGTGCTGTGTGGTGCTGTGCGGTGCTGTGCAGTGTGGTGCCGTGTGGTGCTGTGTGGTGCTGTGTAGTGCTGTGCAGTGTGGTGCTGTGCAGTGCTGCATGGTGCCGTGCGGTGTGGTGTGGTGCTGCGTGGTGCCGTGCGGTGTGGTGCTGTGCGGTGCTGCGTGGTGCCATGCCGTGTGGTGCCGTGTGGTGCCATGTGGTGCCGTGTGGTGCAGTGTGGTGCCGTGTGGTGCAGTGTGGTGCCGTGTGGTGCAGTGTGGTGCCACGTGGTGCCGTGTGGTGCAGTGTGGTGCCGTGCTGCGTGGTGCCGTGTGGTGCAGTGTGGTGCCGTGCTGCGTGGTGCCGTGCGGTGTGGTGCTGTGCGGTGCTGCGTGGTGCCATGCCGTGTGGTGCCGTGTGGTGCCACGTGGTGCCGTGTGGTGCAGTGTGGTGCCGTGTGGTGCCGTGTGGTGCCGTGTGGTGCAGTGTGGTGCCACGTGGTGCCGTGTGGTGCAGTGTGGTGCCGTGCTGCGTGGTGCCGTGCGGTGTGGTGCTGTGCAGTGCTGCGTGGTGCCGTGTGGTGCTGTGCGGTGCGGTGTGGTGCTGCGTGGTGCTGTGTGGTGCGGTGTGGTGCCGTGCGGTGTGGTGTGGTGTGGTGCGGTGTGGTGCCGTGCGGTGTGGTGCTGTGCGGTGCTGCGTGGTGCCGTGCGGTGCTGAATGGGGGGATATACTAGTCAGGATTAGAGGGAATCAGCCGTGCTGGTTGCGTTGCGGTAATCCAGAGAGCGAGACGATGAAGGAGGCGAGAGAACGTCTGTCTGACAGAGGAACCTCCTGTTTCCCTGACAACGCCATTGTCCACTAACTCTACCGGGGCGCGCACACACACACACACACAACTACATGCATTTACACAACCTCAAATACACACATGCACATAACACACAATGGAAGACAATGATCCCAGCCCCAGCTGTGGGTGTGTGTGTGTGTGTGTGTGTGTGTGTGTGTGTGTGGGTGGGTGTGTGTGTGGGTGTGGGTGTGTGTGTGGGTGTTTGATGTTGCAACTGAGCCAGACATTGATGCCAGAGTAACACAATACCAGCAGCAAACTATAAGATTGTTTCTCTCTCTCTCTCTCTCACACACACACACACGCACACACACACATGCGCGCACACGCATGCACGCACACACACACATGTGCCCACACAAACAAACACACACACACATCCAGTGGTCACTGGTCCCAGCTGATAAACAGACCAGGCGGATTTACTCCCAATCCCTCCTTCTGGCTCCAACTCCACCAAGACCTCCCCCCTCACCTCCCCAGAGGTGTGCATGTGTGTGTTGTGTATCTGTGTGGTGATGTGTGTGCATGTGTGTGTTGTGTATCTGTGTGGTGATGTGTGTGTTTGTGTATCGGTGTGGTGATGTGTGTGTATGTGTGTGTTTGTGTATCTGTGTGGTGATGTGTGTGTATGTGTGTGTATCTGTGTGTTTGCGTATCTGTGTGGTGATGTGTGTGCATGTGTGTGTTGTGTATCTGTGTGGTGATGTGTATGCATGTGTGTGTTGTGTATCTGTGTGGTGATGTGCGTGCATGTGTGTGTTGTACATCTGTGTGGTGATGTGTGTATCTGTGTGGTGATGTGTGTGCATGTGTGTGTTTGTGTATCTGTGTGATGTGTATGCATGTGTGTGTTGTGTATCTGTGTGGTGACATGCGTGCATGTGTGTGTTGTACATCTGTGTGGTGATGTGTGTATCTGTGTGGTGATGTGTGTGCATGTGTGTGTTTGTGTATCGGTGTGATGTGTATGCATGTGTGTGTTGTGTATCTGTGTGGTGACGTGTGTGCATGTGTGTGTTGTGTATCTGTGTGGTGATGTGTATGCATGTGTGTGTTGTGTATCTGTGTAGTGACGTGTGTGCATGTGCGTGTTGTGTATCTGTGTGGTGATGTGTGTATCTGTGTAGTGATGTGTGTGCATATGTGTGTTTGTGTATCTGTATGGTGATGTGTATGCACATGTGTGTTGTGTATATGTGTGGTGATGTGTGTGCATGTGTGTTGTGTATATGTGTGGTGATGTGTGTGTATCTGTGTGGTGATGTGTGTGTTTGTGTATTTGTGTGATGATCTGTGTGCATGTGTGTGTTGTGTATCTGTGTGGTGATGTGTGTGCATGTGTGTTGTGTATCTGTGTGGTGATGTGTGTGCATGTGTGTTGTGTATCTGTGTGGTGATGTGTGTGTTGTGTATCTGTGTGATGATGTGTGTGCATGTGTGTGTTGTGTATCTGTGTGGTGATGTGTGTGCATGTGTGTTGTGTATCTGTGTGGTGATGTGTGTGCATGTGTGTGTTGTGTATCTGTGTGGTGATGTGTGTGCATGTGTATCTGTGTGGTGATGTGTGTGTATGTGTATCTGTGTGGTGATGTGTGTGCATGTGTGTTTGTGTATCGGTGTGGTGATGTGTGTGTTTGTGTATCTGTGTGGTGATGTGTGTATCCGTGTAGTGATGTGTGTGCATATGTGTGTTTGTGTATCTGTATGGTGATGTGTATGCACGTGTGTGTTGTGTATATGTGTGGTGATCTGTGTGCATGTGTGTGTTGTGTATCTGTGTGGTGATGTGTGTGCATGTGTGTTGTGTATCTGTGTGGTGATGTGTGTGTTTGTGTATTTGTGTGATGATCTGTGTGCATGTGTGTGTTGTGTATCTGTGTGATGATGTGTGTGCATGTGTGTGTTGTGTATCTGTGTGGTGATGTGTGTGCATGTGTGTTGTGTATCTGTGTGGTGATGTGTGTGCATGTGTGTGTTGTGTATCTGTGTGGTGATGTGTGTGCATGTGTATCTGTGTGGTGATGTGTGTGTATGTGTATCTGTGTGGTGATGTGTGTGCATGTGTGTTTGTGTATCGGTGTGGTGATGTGTGTGTTTGTGTATCTGTGTGGTGATGTGTGTGTATCTGTGTGTGTATGTGTGTGTTTGTGTATCTGTGTGGTGATGTGTGTGTATCTGTGTGTGTATGTGTGTGTTTGTGTATCTGTGTGGTGATGTGTGTGTATGTGTGTGGGGGATTCATGTACTTGTATGTGTGAATCCATTTGTGTATCTGTGTAAATGTGTGTGATAGACATTTGTGTCCCTGCTGTCAGTCCCAGAGCAGAGTGTGTGAGACACTGATTAGGTGACACCCGCCTCCCCTGGCCCCACCCTGCCTGTCAGGGTGTGTGTGTGTGTGTGTGTGTGTGTGTGTGTCTGGGTGCATGTTAGCGAGTGTTAAGAGGATTGTCGTGAGCATGGTATTGACACATCAGCAGCCAACAGCAACACAATGGAGGAGGAGGTGCAGGTCTTTCTGCCTCCTGTCATCAGACCTCCTTCCTCCCCAGGAGAAGACTGGTGTGGATGATGCACCGCCACCTCCGATGGACTCTGTTGGGAGAACAGCTGAAGGTCCTCCCAGAGGAGACGCAGTGTGGATGTGTTGCTTTGTCTCAGCAGCTCAGACCCTCCCATGTCTCAACACAGTAGTGGTGGAAGTGGTCCAGAAGCAGAAGTACTGCTTCCTTACTCATCAGTTGCTCCAGTACAAGACCAAGTACTGAGGAAGAACAGGACTCGAGCCTCCAGTACAAGACCAAGTACTGAGGAAGAACAGGACTCGAGCCTCCAGTACAAGACCAAGTACTGAGGAAGAACAGGACTCGAGCCACAGTCATTTAGTGTCCTTGTGAAAAAGTACTGGAATAAATACTTTGTGAGGTAATTTTGTTCTTTTCATGTGTACAAATGAAAACTAGGAAATGTTCTTTAGTTGTCAGCCCACATGACTAGAAACCACCTGGACCACCAAACCCTTTACTAATCCTTTACTCTGAAGATGGAACTATCCAGAAACACACCTCCTCCCCCCCACCTCCTCCTCTTCACACTGGTTCTGCACTCACACATGTTCTCACTCTGGAATGGTTATCCTCACCTCGCCTCAACTCATCTCGCCTCAACTCATCTCGCCTCAACTCATCTCGCCTCACCTCAACTCACCTCACCTCACCTCACCTCGCCTCACCTCGCCTCACCTCACCTCGCCTCACCTCACCTCGCCTCACCTCACCTCACCTCACCTCAACTCATCTCGCCTCACCTCAACTCACCTCACCTCGCCTCACCTCGCCTCACCTCAACTCATCTCGCCTCACCTCACCTCAACTCATCTCGCCTCGCCTCATCTCGCCTCACCTCGCCTCGCCTCACCTCATCTCGCCTCACCTCAACTCATCTCGCCTCACCTAGCCTCAACTCATCTCGCCTCACCTCAACTCATCTTGCCTTGCCTCGCCTCGCCTTACCTAGCCTCAACTCATCTCGCCTAGCCTCGCCTCAACTCATCTCACCTCAACTCATCTTGCCTTGCCTCGCCTCGCCTCACCTCACCTCAACTCATCTTGCCTTGCCTCGCCTCGCCTCACCTCACCTCAACTCATCTCGCCTCGCCTCACCTCAACTCATCTCGCCTCGCCTCGCCTCACCTCAACTCATCTCGCCTCACCTCAACTCATCTCGCCTCGCCTCACCTCAACTCATCTCGCCTCACCTCAACTCATCTCATCTCGCCTCGCCTCACTTCAACTCATCTCGCCTCACCTCAACTCATCTCATCTCGCCTCGCCTCACCTCAACTCATCTCGCCTCGCCTCACCTCAACTCATCTCGCCTCACCTCAACTCATCTCGCCTCGCCTCACCTCAACTCATCTCGCCTCGCCTCACCTCAACTCATCTCGCCTCACCTCAACCCATCTTGCCTCGCCTCGCCTCACCTCACCTCAACTCATCGCATCTCATCTCATCTTCAGCGGCTCCTCCGGGGTCAGGTCGCGGTGGCAGCAAACTAAGTAGGGCACTCCAGATATCCCTCTCCCCTGCAACACCCTCCAGCTCCTCCTGGGGGATCCGGTAAACCTCCAAAGGAAGGCGCCCAGGAGGCATCCTAATCAGATGCCCAAACCACCTCAACTGGCTCCTTTCAACACAAAGGAGCAGCGGCTCTACTCCCAGCTCCCTCCGGATGTCCGAGCTCCTCACCCTATCTGTAAGGCTGAGCCCAGACACCCTACGGAGGAAACTCATTTCAGCCGCTTGTATCCACGATCTCACCCTTTCGGTCACTACCCAAAGCTCATGACCATAGGTGAGGGTTGGAACGAAGACTGACTGGTGAATTGAGAGCTTTGCCTTCCGGCTCAGCTCCCTCTTCACCACAACATTCATCTGTAATGGTTATTATATCAAAAATAATGAGTTCTTTTAAAATCTATAAATCCTCTCACAATAAAAGTAAAACTACCATGATCCTATTTTGCCTATACTTAAAAATGTACCCAGTTACCCTAACTGGGTGTTGGTCAAAGCCAGGAAGACCCCAAACAGTGCACCAGCTGATGGAAGAGAGGAGAAGGACAAGAGCTGTCTAAGTGTAAACCAGTGGTGATTCTGTATGGGGTGGGAGTGTCGAACAGTTGAGACTCAGCTGCTTTCAAATCCCAAAACACACTGCACCAGAAGTTGGTCCACCCCAAGGATCAGGTCCCCCGGCACAAACAGAGCAATATAGTGTAGCTGTTAAGTACCAGGAGGGTTGTCGTGACTTGTACATTGGAGAAACTAAACAGACGCTGGCCAAGAGGATGACACAACACAGGAGAGCTAACACATCAGACCAGGACTCCACAGTCTACACCATCTACAGACCAGGACTCCACAGTCTACACCATCTACAGACCAGGACACCACAGTCTACACCATCTACAGACCAGGACTCTACAGTCTACACCATCTACAGACCAGGACTCTACAGTCTACACCATCTACAGACCAGGACACCACAGTCTACACCATCTACAGACCAGGACTCTACAGTCTACACCATCTACAGACCAGGACTCCACAGTCTACACCATCTACAGACCAGGACTCTACAGTCTACACCATCTACAGACCAGGACTCTACAGTCTACAGGCCAGGAATCCACAGCCGACACCATCTACAGACCAGGACTCTACAGTCTACACCATGTACAGACCAGGACTCCACAGTCTACACCATCTACAGACCAGGACTCCACAGTCTACACCATCTACATACCAGGACTCCACAGTCTACACCATCTACAGACCAGGACTCTACAGTCTACAGGCCAGGAATCCACAGCCGACACCATCTACAGACCAGGACTCCACAGTCTACACCATCTACATACCAGTGGCCACCCCTTCAAGGATGAGGAGGTGACCATCCTTGATAGGGAGGAACGCTGGTTTGAACGGGGAGTCAAAGAGGCCATCTATGTGAAGAGGGAACAACCATCCCTGAACCGGTGGTGGTGGTGGGGGGGTCTATGAGTACATCTGTCACCATCTTAAATGCTGTGATTGCAACTATTCCCCAATCCTCTGTTAAAGGTACACATGACCACTGTAACTCTAGTTAATGGTCACACCCATATTTGCATATGAAACTGGTGGTTGGTTTGGGTCGTTACACCACTCTATTGTTTATAAGGGTGGGGACACATGCAGTCACTGTATTGTTTATAAGGGTGGGGTACCTGCAGTCACTGTGTTGTTTATAAGGGTGGGGTACCTGCAGTCCCTGTATTGTTTATAAGGGTGGGGACACCTGCAGTCACTGCATTGTTTATAAGGGTGGGGTACCTGCAGTCACTGTATTGTTTATAAGGGTGGGGTACCTGCAGTCACTGTGTTGTTTATAAGGGTGGGGTACCTGCAGTCACTGTATTGTTTATAAGGGTGGGGTACCTGCAGTCACTGTATTGTTTATAAGGGTGGGGTACCTGCAGTCACTGTATTGTTTATAAGGGTGGGGTACCTGCAGTCACTGTGTTGTTTATAAGGGTGGGGTACCTGCAGTCCCTGTATTGTTTATAAGGGTGGGGTACCTGCAGTCACTGTATTGTTTATAAGGGTGGGGACACCTGCAGTCACTGTATTGTTTATAAGGGTGGGGTACCTGCAGTCACTGTATTGTTTATAAGGGTGGGGACACCTGCAGTCACTGTATTGTTTATAAGGGTGGGGACACCTGCAGTCACTGTATTGTTTATAAGGGTGGGGACACCTGCAGTCACTGTATTGTTTATAAGGGTGGGGTACCTGCAGTCACTGTATTGTTTATAAGGGTGGGGACACCTGCAGTCCCTGTATTGTTTATAAGGGTGGGACACCTGCAGTCACTGTATTGTTTATAAGGGTGGGGACACCTGCAGTCACTGTGTTGTTTATAAGGGTGGGACACCTGCAGTCACTGTATTGTTAATAAGGGTGGGGACACCTGCAGTCACTGTGTTGTTTATAAGGGTGGGGACACCTGCAGTCACTGTGTTGTTTATAAGGGTGGGGACACCTGCAGTCACTGTGTTGTTTATAAGGGTGGGGACACCTGCAGTCACTGTGTTGTTTATAAGGGTGGGGACACCTGCAGTCAGGTGAGACTGAAGAGGTCACTTAGATGAGGATGAAACGTTTTTGTCAATAAACGTTGTGTCCAGATGACCTGACTCAACTTTCTGTGACTAAAAGAGTACCATTTCAGGGGTGTCAAGGTGGCATAGCGGTCTATTCCGTTGCCCACCAACATGGGGATCGCTGGTTTGAATCCCCGTGTTACCTCTGGCTTGATTGGGCGTCCCTACAGACACAATTGGCCCTGTCTATAGGTGGGAATCTGGATGTGGGTATGTCTCCTGGTCGCTGCACTAGCGCCTCCTCTGGTCGATTGGGGCGCCTGTTCGGGGGGGAGGGGGAACTGGGGGGAATAGCGTGATCCTCCCACGTGCTACGTCCCCCTGGTGAAACTCCTCACTGTCAGGTGAAAAGAAGCGGCTGGTGACTCCACACGTATGGGAGGAGACATGTGGTAGTCTGCAGCCGTCCCCGGATCAGCAGAGAGGGTGGAGCAGAGACCGGGACGGCTCGGAAGAGTGGGGTAATTGGACAGGTACAATTGGTGAGAACCCCCCCCCCCCAAAAAAAGAAAAAGTAGCATTTCAGGGACAACTTTACTTCGTGACTGTAAAAAGAGCAGTTGTAAATCATTATTTTCCACCTCCGGACAAACCTGAGCAGAAAGCTCTGCCTCCGTCTCAGTCAGCGTCATGGTTTTCAAATGGGCTTTGAGGCAAACAAGTCCATGAGACTGGAACATGTTAAATTCACCAGCCGCTTTCAGTTTTACCATCCAAACACACACACACACACACACACACACACACACACACACACACACACACACACACACACACACACACACACGCACACACACACACAGGAAGTGAGCCCAGCCGATCTGTTGTTTTAACGCAGAGTGGCGGGGCTCACTTCCTGTACCTGGGTTTGACCGGCAGCCCACGTCACCGTGATCCCCTCATGATGTCATAGTACAGGATGAGGACCTACCCATGGTGATGCTGGGGACCTTGTTGTTGACAGGGAGTATTGTGACATTGAGGTCATAAACGGGAAGTGTCCCGTGGAGAGGGACAGGTGGGGGTGGGGCATCTCCATGGCAACAGCCATCAATCACTCCAGCTTCCCCATCTGACACAATGAGTGTGACCGTATCTGAAACTGGTTCAGGTCCAATCTCCTGCCCTGCACGGAACACACACACACACACACACACACACACACACACACACACACACACACACACACACATCAGAGGTCTTGCTATAATGTGAAATAAAGAGTTTGGTTGGTAAATGAGATGACACTGCTACCATTTTTAAATATCCACCCCTGGTTATGATTGAGAGTCAGTGTTGACTTTAATTTTAATTTAAAGAATTAAACATTTTTAAAAATGTTAAAAAAACTTATCTAAATTTTAATTTCAAGAGTTTAATTTAGGAGTTAAGTTTAATTTAAGTTTTTGAGTGTCTAGAAAAAGCACTATATAAATGTATTATTATAATTATTTCTTTCGTGTTTCCTGTTTTCCATCCTGTAGAGCCGGGTCCAAGCTATGGACCTGAGGCACTACAGGGCAGACGTCACTTGATTGACAGTACTCATCGTAATATGTGGGCTGTTCCGACTAGGGAGATCTCCTGGACTGCATGGATGTTGATGTTTCCTAGGATACGGTTGGTGAACTTTTCCAGTCCCTTCTTCATGAATCCTAGAGCTCCGATGACCACTGGTGCTGTTCCGGTCTTCATTCCCCACATCCTGGTGGTTTCAGTCTCCAGGTCTTTGTACTTGGTCAGCTTCTCTGTGACTTTCTCTGAGGTGTTTGTTTCGGATGGTGTTGCCATGTCGATGAGCATGCACCTCTTTTGCTTCCTGTCCTTGATAACGATGTCGGGCTTGTTGGCTCTCATCTCTCTGTCAGTGTGGATGGGCGTGTCCCAGAGGATGGTGACGTCATTGTCCTCAGTGACCGTGTTTGGCTGATGTTCGTACCAGTTCTCAGTGGTCTTGATCTTGTAACTCCTGCAGGTCTTCCAGTGCAGGTATGCTGCTGCCTTGTTGTGCCTGTAAATGTACTCGGTCTTTGCCAGTTCCGGGCAGCCTGAGACGACGATGTGGTCGATGGTTTCTTCGTACACTCCACAGATTCTGCATTTTGGGTCTGTTCCACCTTTGATGATGCGATGGTAATAGGATGTAGTTGCCAGGCTCTGGTCTTGTGCAGCGATTATCAGGCCCCCCGTCTCTGCTTTCAGCCCGGTGCTCCTCAGCCACTGGTGTGTCTTTTGTTGGTCCACATCTGCATCGTTCTTTCTTTGTGGGTCCTTCCCGTGCATTGCTTTGTCCTCCCAGGTTTTTTTGCAGTTGCCGCTGGCCATGCTGTTTTGCCTTCTGCTTCACTCGTTTGGCATACGTAGATGGTAGTTGCCTCATTTTCTGTTGGAGGGGTTTCTGGGACATCAAGCTCTTTCTTGAGTTGTGCAGCTTTATTGATGGAGTAGATCTGATGTTCTACTATTTGGAGGAGTGGGTCATCTGTTTTTGTCAGGTATGCATCCAGCTTGATCGTGGTAGTCGTGAAGGTCAGTTTGAGTTGGACTAGGCCTCGTCCTGCTGAAGCTCTTGGTCGGTACAGCCTGTCGACGTCTGCTTTCAGGTGGTGCAGCTTCTCCATGGTCAGCATCTTTCCTGTCTCGGTGTCTAGTCTCTTGATGTCGTTCAGTTTCCAAGTGATGATGTTGAAGCTGTACGTCACTACAGGTATTGCTAGGGTGTTGATAGCTTCAATTCTGTTAGCTGCACTGAGTTTGCTCTTCAGTACCATATGCACTCTCCTGTGGTACTCTTTCCGGATCTTCTCCTTCATGGTTGAGTGTTGTATGTGCCATCTTGGTCTAGCGCTTTGATTACGGTGTCAGTGTCAAGGTCTAAGTCTGCAGTCTTGGTAAGTCTTCCTTTCTAGAAAGTGGCTTTGGCACACTTGTCGATTCCATCTTGATGTCATCGCTGAAGGTCTTGTCGATGGTGAGTAGACCCTTCTGCTGATTGTTGTCCTTGGTAAACGTCTTGAGGTCGTCAGTGTAGAACAGGTGAGTCAGTTTACCATTCTGTGATTTTTACCCATAGCTGCTGTTGTTCAGTAGATTGCTGAGTGGTGCTAGTGCAAGGCAGAAGAGCAGTGGTGATAGTGAGTCCCCTTGGAAGATTCCGCTTCTGATGTTGATCGGTCTCGATGTTAATGACCCCTCTGCATGATGGAGATTCAGGGTGGTCTTCCAGGTCTTCATACTCTCCGTGATGAATTTGACAGGTGTTGGGCAGACTCTGTCGATCTTGAGGCTCTTCTCTATCCAGGAGTATGGCATGCTGTCAAATGACTTCCTATAGTCAATCCACGCTGTTGACAAGTTCCTTTTCTTCGATTTGACCTTTTGCAATATGGCTTTATTGATGAGTAGCTTATTATTATTATTAAATGGAAATATCATAAAGGCAACAGGATCAGTGTTACAGATTAGAGCACACCTGTTATCATGAACATCTGGTAATATTTTTCCTAGATAGATATTAATCTAGTGGATAAAAAACTAATTATCTTCGCAAGGAAAAACAAATTGGAAGTTGGACAATTAAAGTCCCTCATCTCAGCCTTCAATCTAACCTGACATACAGCTGCTTCTGCATCACATTCACAATCTAACCTGACACACAGCTGCTTCTTCGTCATGTTCACACCTTCACTCCTCATTTTATAAAGTATTCTGATTCTGATTTATGGTTCCATGGTGAAAGGAAGTCTGTCTTTTACAAGGACAAATCTCTCTAAATGTCATACTCATGCTCAGTATTTGGCTTTGTGTCCTTTAAACACCATCACTGATGTGGTGGAGCTCACCGCGGTGGACGTAGTAGATGGCCCCTTGGAGGAGATCCTGCTGGGAGAACTTGTCCACAGTAAGCCCGGACCTCTGCAACTCTCCTCGGGTTGGGCTGCGGGCCAACATGTACATTAGTCTGGAGTCATCACTATCAGCGTCCGTGGCGGACAGGTATTCCACCGTCACCTGCACCCGGCCGCCCTCCTCACACTGCAGCTCCCCCCGCAGACCCCTCCCCAGCTGGGGGGGCTCATCGTTCACGGGCACGACCTAAAAAACAGCCATGACCATAAAAAAAAAAGTTCATAATAAAGTCCACCCACCAGAGTCAAAGAACCACAACATCGCCGGCTCAAATCCCATCCAGACTGACAGATGGCGGTCTTCAAAGACAACTTTATCACACCTCATTTAAATGGATCACCACTGAGGCTTACCCACACTGTAGAACTATGACTGTACTGGTCAGTTCCCAGTAACCAGCAGCAGAAGACTGTGGTTCAGGGTAACATAATAAACTTCAGGGTAACATAATAAAGTTCATAACATAATAAAGTTCAGGGTAACATTAAGTTCAGGATAACATAATAAAGTTTGGGGTATATAATAAAGTTCAGGGTAACATAATAAAGTTCAGGGTAACATAAAGTTCAGGATAACATAATAAAGTTTGGGGTAGAAAATAAAGTTCAGGGTAACATAACGTTCAGGATAACATAATAAAGGTCAAGGTATATAATAAAGTTCAGGGTAACATAATAAAGTTCAGGGTAACATAAAGTTCAGGATAACATAATAAAGTTTGGGGTATATAAAAGTTCAGGGTAACATAATAAAGTTCAGGGTAACATAAAGTTCAGGATAACATAATAAAGTTTGGGGTATATAATAAAGTTCAGGACAACATAATAAAGTTTGGTATATATAATAAGGTTCAGGATAACATAATGAAGTTCAGGATAACATAATAAAGTTTGGTGTATATAATAAAGTTCTGGATAACATAATAAAGTTTGGTGTATATAATAAAGTTCAGGATAACATAATAAAGTTCAGGATAACATAATAAAGTTTGGTGTATATAATAAAGTTTAGGATAACATATTAAAGTTTGGTGTATATAATAAAGTTCAGGATAACATAATAAAGTTTAGTGTATATAATACAGTTCAGGATAACATAATAGAGTTCAGGATAACATAATAAAGTTCAAGATAACATAATAAAGTTTGGTGTATATAATAAAGTTCAGGATAACATAATAAAGTTTGGAGTATATAATAAAGTTCAGGATAACATAATAGAGTTCAGGATAACATAATAAAGTTCAAGATAACATAATAAAGTTTGGTGTATATAATAAAGTTCAGGATAACATAATAAAGTTTAGTGTATATAATACAGTTCAGGATAACATAATAGAGTTCAGGATAACATAATAAAGTTCAAGATAACATAATAAAGTTTGGTGTATATAATAAAGTTCAGGATAACATAATAAAGTTTGGAGTATATAATAAAGTTCAGGATAACATAATAAAGTTTGGTGTATATAATAAAGTTCAGGATAACATAATAAAGTTTGGTGTATATAATAAAGTTCAGGATAACATAATAAAGTTTGGTGTATATATAATAAAGTTCACGATAACATAATAAAGTTCAGGATAACATAATAACGTTCAGGGTAACTCGGTGGTTTTACAGGATGGATGAGTAAGGAGTACACAGGGAGCTGCTCAATATTGGTCTCACTGTGTTTGTGACAGACAGACAGACAGACAGACAGACAGACACAGAGACAGACAGGCAGACAGACAGGCAAATACAGAAACAGACAGACTGACAGGCAGACAGACTGGTAGACGGACGAGTAGACAGACACAGAGACAGACAAATGCGTAGACAAACAGAGAGACAGGCAGGCAGGCAGACATACAGGTAGACAGACAACCAGGCAGATAGACAGACACAGAGACAGACAAACAGGTAGACAGACAGACAGACAGGTAGACAGACAGACAGACTGGTAGACAGACAGACAGACCGGTAGAGACAGACAGGCAGACAGACAGACACAGAGACAGACAAACAGGTAGACAGACAGACAGACTGGTAGACAGACAGAAAGACAGGTAGACAGCCAGGCAGGCAGGCAGACAGACAGAAAGACTGGCAGACAGTCATCCTGCTGTCAGGACACCTCACCTGTATGGGCAGGCTGACATCAGCTGTGTTGTGTCCGTCTGTGACTGTAAAAGCGATGGAATCCTCGCTGGTCTCCGAGTCATCATGGACGTACCTGTAAATATTCTGCAGTAAATCCACCAGCCATGTCCTCCACCCAACACCTGCACTGGCTGCCATGTTACTGACTGGTCCTGTCATAGTTACTATGGATCACATCCACTATCCAAACCCCCATCCTTACTCAGGGTCGCAGGGACACTGGAGCCCACCCCAGCAGCCACTGGGCGGCAGGTGGGGAGACACCCTGGACAGGCCGCCAGGCCATCACACACCAAGGGACAGTTTAGTATGTCCGATTCACCTGACCTACATGTCTGAGTCACCTGACCTACATGTCTTTGGACTGTGGGAGGAAACCCACGCAGACACGGGGAGAACATGCAAACTCCACCCACATGATGACCCAAGATGACCCCCCAAGGTTGGACTACCCCGGGGCTTGAACCCAGGATCTTCCCGCTGTGAGGCGACCACGCTAACCACTGCGCCACGGTGCCGCCCTGTCATATGTATCTATGAACTACATCCTCTCATTCATTTATCTTCTGTACAGAGCTTGATACAGAGGAGTGGTCATATTTACACTTACTGCTCTGTGTATAAACTGTATACTCTGTGTATAAACTGTATACTGTGTATAAGCTGTATACTCTGTGTATAAACTCTATACTCTGTGTATAAGGTGTATATTCTGTGTATAAGGTGTATATTGTGTATACTCTGTGTATAAGGTGTACACTCTGTGTATAAAGTGTATATTGTGTGTATAAGGTGTATACTGTGTATAAGGTGTATATTGTGTGCATAAGGTGTATTCTCTGTATAAGATGTATACTCTGTGTATAAGGTGTATATTGTGTGTATACTCTGTGTATAAGGTGTATACTGTGTATAAGTTGTACATTCTGTGTATAAGGTGTATACTCTGTGTATAAGGTGTATAAGGTTTATACTCTGTGTATAAGCTGTATACTCTGTGTATAAGGTGTATAAGGTGTATACTCTGTGTATAAGCTGTATACTCTGTGTATAAGGTGTATATTGTGTGTATAAGGTGTATACTCTGTGTATAAGGTGTATATTGTGTGTATAATCTGTGTATAAACTGTATATTCTGTGTATGAGGTGTATACTCTGTGTATAAGGTGTATATTGTGTGTATAAGGTGTATACTCTGTGTATAAGGTGTATACTCTGTGTATAATGTGTATATTCTGTGTATAAGGTGTATATTCTGTGTACAGGGTGTATACTCTGTGTATAAGGTTTACATTGTGTGTATAAGGTGTATACTCTGTATAAGCTGTATATTCTGTGTATAAGGTATATTACATTACATGACAGTCATTTAGCCGACACTTTTATCCAAAGCGACTTACAATAAGAGCATCATTTCACGTAGAAAATCAGGAGAACTACTAGTCATCAGAGGTCATAAGTGCATCTTCTCTCTAAACAAGCATCTAAGAGCAGAACCAGTGCTACAGTAAAAGCGCAAGAAAGAGATTTTTATTTAATGAATGAATACAATAGAAAGTGCTAAGAACAACTAACAGGGTAGTAGTTCTTGAAGAGGTGAGTTTTTAACCTGCGCCGAAAGATGGGCAGCGACTCCGTTGTGCTGACATCAGTGGGGATTTCATTCCACCACTGTGGGGCCAGGACAGGAAAGAGCCGTGACCGGGTCGATCAGCAGCAGGGGCCTCTGAGGGATGGGGCAACCAGGCGTCCCGAGGCAGTAGAGCCAAGTGGTTGGGCGGGGGTGTAGGGCTTGACCATGGCCTGGAGATAGGAAGGAGCTGTTCCTTTCACTGCCTTGTAGGCTAGCACCAGAGTCTTAAACTAGATGCGAGCAGCTACTGGGAGCCAGTGTAGGGAAATGAGAAGGGGAGTTGTGTGGGAGAACTGATCACACCCAGATTCCTCGCAGTCCAAGTTGGTGTCACCACGGTGTTGTCATGGTGATGGCCAGGTCTCGGTGCAGGCAACCTTTCCCCGGGAGGAACATCAGCTCTGTCTTGTCCACATTGAGCTTCAGTTGGTGTGTCGCCATCCACTCCGAGATGTCAGTCAAGCACGCAGCAATGCGTGTCTCTACTTGTATGTCGGAGGGAGGAAAGGACAAGATCAGCTGGGTGTCATCAGCATAACAATGGTAAGAGAAGTCATGCGAGCGAATAACAGAACCCAGGGATGTCGTGTACAGGGCGAACAGGAGAGGACCCAGAACCAAACCCTGTGGAACGCCTGCAGTCAGTCTGAGAGGCTCCAACACAGATCCCCTCCATGTCACCTAGTAGGAGCGACCCATCAGGTAGGATGTAAACATTGAGAGTGCAGAGCCTGTGACATCCAGCCCCTCGAGGGTAGAGAGGAGGATCTGGTGGTTCACTGTGTCGAACGCAGCTGACAGGTCCAGGAGTATCAGGACAGAGGAGAGAGAGTTTGCTCTCGCAGAGTGCAGCGATTCTGTCACTGCAAGGAGGGCCGTCTCTATTGAGCGACCCACCTTGAACCCAGATTGGTTGGGGTCCAGGAGGTTGTTCTGGTGAGGCACAAAGAAAGTTGGTTAAAGACAGCACGTTCGAAAGTTTTGGATAGAAAGGAAAAACCAGTCTGTAGTTTTTGACATCAGAGGGGTTAAGTGATGATTTCTTGAGAAGGGGGGTGACTCTAGCAGTCTTGAAGGCAGATGGAAAGCATTCTGCCTGGAGGGAGGTGTTGATGAGGAGGGTTAGAAAGTGAAGGAGTTCAGGTGCTATAGACTGAAGAAGAGGGGAGGGGACCGGGTCAAGGGAGCATATGGTGGGGCGACTGGATGTGATGAGGTTGAGGACCTCGTCGGGGGAGAGGGGAACGAGGTGGGATAGGGTGGGACGTGGAGAGGTGAAAGAGGGTGCAGAGGGTGGGCTAGTGCAAGCAGCACTAACTGGGTGGTGAGAAAAGGAGGATCGGATGTCGTTTACTTTCTTGTCAAAGAAGTTAGCGAAGTCATCAGGGAGAAGGGAGGAAGTAGGAGGAGGAGGTGGGGGTTGAAGAAGTGTAGAGAAGGTTTCAAAGAGTTTCTTAGGATTAGAGGCAGAGGATAGGATTTTAGAGCAATAGAAGGCAGCCTTAGCAGCAAAAAGGGAGGAGGAGAAAGTGGAAGGAAGAGATTGGAAGTTGAGAAGGTCCTCTGGGAGTTGAGTTTGCCTTTTCTCCATTTATGCTCTGCCACTCTCAGGCTCCGTTTGTCAGTATGTACTGAGTCGGACAGCCAAGGGGCAGGTGGAGTTGGGTGTGCAGGCCTGGAGGTGAGGGGACAGAGATTGTCCAGAGAAGAGGAGAGGATAGAGAGAAGAAGATCAGTAGCAGTGTCAGGGGGTAGGAGAGAGAACGATTCAGGTGTAGGGAAGATAGAGGTAACAGAGGAAGAAAGATCAGTGGTGGAGAGAGAGTGGCGGTGTCTATGGGTGGAAACCATGTGGGTAGGGGGAGGGCCTGAGGGAGGTGAAGAGAGGGAGAGAGAGTAGGACATGAAATAGTGGTCAGAGAGCTGGAGGGGAGTAACAGAGAGATTGGAAATAGGACAGTGTCTAGTAAAGATGAGGTCCAGCTGGTTGCCGGCCTTGTGGGTAGGAGGAGAGGGTGAGAGGTGAAGGTCAAAGGAGGAGAGGAAAGAGAGAAGAGGATCTAGCTTGTCAGTGTGGATGTTGAAGTCACCGAGAAGGATAAGTGCAGAGTCGTCAACAGGGAAGTGCGAGACAAGTGTGTCAAGCTCCTCCAGAAACTCACCAAGGGGGCCTGGTGGGCGGTACACAACCACGACGGTGAGTTTGACTGGATAAGAGACAGTAACA
The DNA here is from genome assembly GCF_029633865.1 of Lampris incognitus. Taxonomy (NCBI): domain Eukaryota; kingdom Metazoa; phylum Chordata; class Actinopteri; order Lampriformes; family Lampridae; genus Lampris; species Lampris incognitus. The sequence continues at coordinate 114,837,926 of NC_079213.1, read as the reverse complement.
GCATGAAATTCAAAAGAGGGTGGAGAAAACTGTGGAATGGAAACAAGAAAGTATTTCCATTTCAGGGAGATTAGCAGGCCAGTACCACCACCCCGCCTCCCAGCTCTGGGAGTGTGAGAAAAAGAGTCCTTGCTCGACGAAGTCTTGGCTTGAAAAAGTCGCGCTTGCCTTTGTTCACGCTAGCCTTTGTTCAGCCTAGACATGTTTGCCCTCGGCTTGTTTGCCTGACGCTTCCAAGTAGCAGCAGTGATTTAAAGAACACTCATTGCTAATTGTCTGCCAGGAGTGCAGATCACACCCTGGCTACTTAACACCCAACTGGCCAAAGAGGTACACTGAAAGTAGGCCTATTGCCCAGAAACTGGTCACTTACGTAAAACTCTATCAAACCTCACATAAAACTATTAAAACTGCAAGCAGCAAGTTACCAAGGAATATATTTATAATCTAAACAGATAACTAAGTCAAAACAGCTAGGCAACAAGAAATATTTAAGGGCACACTCGTAGGTGAAAAACAGCCACAGCTTGAATAAGATCCCACTAGGAACCAGCAGCAGATGTATAGAGAAAAGGACCAATACTCAAGCAGCTGGAATAAGACTAATAGCAACTTGTTAAGCAAGAAAGATGATACTTACTCTAGTTTAGATGAGCCAGCAATTCAGAATCGCTCCAGAAGTTAAAATGCACACTGTGTATACTCTGTGTATAAGGTGTATATTGTGTAGGGAGGTGTATATTCTGTATATAAGCTGTATGTTGTATGTATAAGGTGTATACTTTGTGTACAAGCTGTATATTGTATATTGTGTATATAAGGTGTATATTCTGTGTATAAGATGTATGCTGTGTATAAGCTGTATGTTGTGTGTATTAGTGTGTGTATTTTGTCATACTGCTCCACATGAATCTAGTGTCATTACTCAGAGTCAGCTGGTTAAGATCTGAGATCTCCTTCACTGCTTCAGTCTTTCTTGTGTTTTCAGTCTTCTGTCTTGTGTTTTCAGTCTTCTGTCTTATGTTTTCAGTCTTCTGTCTTGTGTTTTCAGTCTTCTGTCTTGTGTTTTCAGTCTTGTCTTATGTTTTCAGTCTTCTGTCTTGTGTTTTCAGTCTTCTGTCTTGTGTTTTCAGTCTTGTCTTATGTTTTCAGTCTTCTGTCTTATGTTTTCAGTCTTCTGTCTTGTGTTTTCAGTCTTCTGTCTAATGTTTTCAGTCTTCTGTCTTATGTTTTCAGTCTTCTTTCTTGTGTTTTCAGTCTTCTGTCTTGTGTTTTCTTTGCTGTGCTGCAACTGTTTCTTTTTCAAATTCAATTTAAACTCAGGCGTCTTGATGTTAAACATGCAAAAGAAAAAATAAAACCAGAAGAACTCAACCAGAATTCTCAACAGAGAATCCAACTACACTGATATGTTGGAGAAAGAGCAGGAGGAAGTTACTACTTACCGTTTCCTGCCCCTCCCTGACACTCAGTTAGCAAACCTCCATAATAAACTTAGTGTTTACACATCACAGTGTGTCAGCCTCCACAACTACCTCACAATGACTCATAACACAACAAAGTCAAATCTAATTATCAAACCTCTCACATCTGTCTGTCTCTCTCACATCTGTCTGTCTCTCACATCTCTCTGTCTACCAACATTCAGTATGTCTAAACTCTCCAGAGGACTCAGAAAAATCCCTGTATCACCTGCTGATATTGATCATGGACGGATGTGATCACCACAGGTGGGTTCAAGTACAATATGATTGACAGCTGAGGTGTGCTCAACATGATTGACAGCTGAGGTGTGTTCAACATGATTGACAGCTGAGGTGTGCTTCACATGTAGGTCTGGCCTGTAATCCATCTCTATTTCACCTGAGCCGTAGGCCTCTCAGGTCCGCTAGCGCAAAGTTGTCTCCAGTGCCAAGCAGTTGGCCTTGCAGCTCCAGACGGCCGTGGAGCGCTTCCCTCTTCACCTCCACCCGCAGCACCTCCTCCAGACTGTCCCTGTCCTGCACCAACACGTGCTCCTCCGTCACAAATGCCCCCCCACCCTCTTCCACCCGCAACAGGTTGGTGAAGACCTGAAGCAAAGGAGAGACAAGGAGAAATGAAATTTGTTTCACCAAAGACTAAAGCAGGGTTCCCACTCTTCAGGAAATCATTTCCCAGGACTGTTTCCGGGACTTTATCTTGGACATCCATGCTAGGTGGTGCTGACAGAAGGTTGCCGTATGCCGCCCAGACTTCACACACTGATGTCACATCTCAGCACAGAAACATGGCGACAAATATCACATCTCAGATAAAAACTACACTAAAAACACCATCTTGGTGGATAACAAATATAACTTCATAATTTTCCATCAACTCAATATTTCCAGGGCATTTGATCAAATTTAGTTTTCTCCAGATTTTTCTATGACTGGAAAACTATTCTATCAATGTTCAGGTTTTCCAGGTAGCACAGGGAACCCTGTGAACGGATGAAAAGGAGGAGAAAGAAAAACACATTCATCAGCACTTTAGTTTTCCCTGCAGCATTCAGCTGGACCTTCAACAAGAGATTGAACACTACCTCCTCCAGGGGGCACTACACCAGCTGTCTGCCAAAAGGAGAACCTACCATTAGAAATATATCTATTATGAAATAAAATCAATAAAAAAGATTTGATAAGTTGATTAATGCAGGTGGTTTGACCCCTGACCTCTGGCGTCAGATTGTCCACGGGGGTGACGGTGATATTGAAGAGGAGGTCATTGATGGAGCCTCCATGTTGGTCACTGACGGAGAAAACAAACTGGACCAGCAGTGGTTCTGGACCAATGTCCTCCATAGGTGGCATGAAGGCCACTTTCATATGGTTGACTGCATGCTAGGAGACAGGAGACAAATGCTAGGAGACACATGCTAGCTGCTGATATGTACTAGTACTATACTGTCATAATGTAAGACTGATATGTACTAGTACTACACTGTCATAATGTATGACTGATATGTACTAGTACTACACTGTCATAATGTTAAGACTGATATGTACTGGTTAATTCAGAGATGCATTCATGTGTTCCTGTGTGTTCTTTTGGGGTGTACCTGTGTTCCTGTGTGTTATTCTGGGGTGTACCTGTGTGAAGGACTTTAACACAGGGAGCATGTGGTCTTTCTTCATCGCGCTGGTACTGTCTGTGTAGATCAGACGACCCGCATCCATTAACCTGCAAACAGAGTTCTTTGAAAATGTTTACATCCCTGCTGATGCAAACCACCAGATAACCAGAATACCCCCCCGATGTTATGACATCTTCATGATGTCATCGTGACAGAACTACAGTATTACAAATGACATCAACATGATGCTAAGTCTCACAAATAAACTGGTACAGATTGTAGATGTTACTGGGAGAGATGGCACAGGAGACTTCGGTATGGAGAAGTCAAACTCAACATTATCTGGGTATAAAAATTGAAAGATGTGACACATTGTTCTGATTCAGAACCACTGACTGGCCAAACAAAGACTGAAAGGCTTCATTTGAATTCTCCATCCTTACCCGGGCTGTGCTGGGCTGAAGCAGGGCCGGGTGATGGTGTAAGACAGGTCGGTGTCCGGGTTCTCTCTGTCAGTGAAGTGGAGGTGTGCTGGTGTCAGATAGAGCACGTCTGTTTCTCTGACCGTCAGGGAGCGCACGCTGCCAGATACCTCCACCGGTAACTGGTCCTTTACTGGGAACACATGGACCACCACTGTCTATGTGGGGGCAAGACAAGGAAATGGGTTTTACCCCAGAACCTACGAGCCAGACTGTGGAATATAAATATATTGGGACAAAAGTGGTATTCAAATTTGATGTACATAGTATTTATTTATCTATTGTTACTATTTATTGAATCCAGTTACTGAGGATGCACAAGCCAGTGCATTCTTAGTGCCGGTCCCAAGCCCGGATAAATGGGGAGGGTTGCATCAGGAAGGGCATCTGGCATAAAACCTTTGCCAAATCAAATATGCGGATCATAAATCAGATTTCCATATCAGATCAATCGAGACCTGGGTTACCGACGACCTCCACCGGTACTGTTGGCCAGCAGGGTGCCAGTGGAAACTATGCTACTATTGGGCAAATGAGAAGGAGAGTAGGAAGGCATGTCCAGAGGCAGTGGGAGAGGAGGAAGAGGAGTGTGGAGGTGAAAGTCAGAACTTTGAATGTTGGCACTATGGCTGGTAGAGGGAGAGAGCTGGCTGATATGATGGAGAGAAGAAAGGTAGGTATACTGTGTGTGCAAGAGACCAGGTGGAGGCGGAGTAAGGCCAGGAGCATTGGAGGTGGGTTCAAACTCTTCTACCATGGAGTGAATGGGAGAAGAAATGGGGTAGGGGTAATTCTGAAGGAAGAGTATGTCAAGAGTGTGTTGGGAGGTGAAGAGAGTGTCAGACAGAGTGATGAGTATGAAGCTGGAAGTCGAAGGTATGATGATGAATGTTATCAGCGCATATGCCCCACAAGTTGGGTGTGAGATGGAAGAGAAAGAAGAATTCTGGAGTGAGTTGGATGATGTGGTGGAGAGGGTACCCAAGCAAGAGAGTGTGGTGACTGGAGCAGACTTAATGGGCATGTTGATGAAGAGTACAGAGGTGATGAGGAGGTGATGGGTAGGTGATGGTGTCAAGGAGAGGAATGTGGAAGGACAGATGGTGGTGGATTTTGCACAAAGGATGGGATTGGCTTCTTGAACTATGTATTCACCACACATATTTCAAGAAGAGGGAGGAACACAGGGTGACGTACAAGAGTGGAGGAAAGTGCACACAGGTGGACCATATGTTATGTAGAAGGTGCAATCTGAAAGGGATTAGAGACTGCAAGGTGGTGACAGGAGAGAACGTAGATAGGCAGCGTCGGATGGTGGTTTATAGGATGACTGGAGACAAAGAAGAGGAAGAGCCAAGGATCAAATGGTAGAAGTTGAAGAAGGAAGACTGTTGTGTGGAGTTCCGGCAGGAGTTAAGACAGACACTGGGTGGTAGTGAAGAGTTGCCAGATGGCTGGGCAACCACTGCAGAAATAGTGAGGGAGACAGCTAGGAAGGTACTTGGTGTGTCATCAGGACAGAGGAAGGAAGACAAGGAGACTTGATGTCAGAATAAGGAAGTACAGCAAAGTATACAGAGGAAGATGTTGGCGAGGAAGAAGTGGATAGTTAAGAGGGAGGAAGAAAGTAGACAGGAGTACAAGGAGATGTGGCGTAAAGTGTAAAGAGAGGTGGCAAAGGAAAAGGCATATGGTGACTTGTGTGAGAGGTTAAAAACTAAGGAAGGAGAAAAGGACTTGTACTGATTGGCTAGACAGAGGGACCGAGCTGCAAAGGATGTGCAGCAGGTTAGGGTGATCAAGGATAGAGATGGAAATGTGCTGACAAGTGAGGAGAGTGTGCTGAGAAGGTGGAAGGAGTACTTTGAGGGGCTGATGAATGAAGAAAATGAGAGAGAGAGAGAAGGTTGGATGATGTGGGGATGGTGAATCAGGAAGTGCGGTGGATTAGCAAGGAGGAAGTGAGGGCAGCTATAAAGAGGATGAAGAGTGGAAAGGCAGTTGGTCCTGATGACATACCTGTGGAGGCATGGAGGTGTTTAGGAGAGATGGCAGTGGAGTTTTTAACTAGATTGTTTAACACAATCTTGGAAAGTGAGAGGATGCCTGAGAGGTGGAGAAGAAGCATACTGGTACCGATTTTCAAGAACAAGGACGATGTGCAGAACTGTAGCAACTACAGAGGTATAAAGTTGATCAGCCACAGCATGAAGATATTGGAAAGAGTAATAGAAGCTAGGTTAAGAGGAGAGGTGGTGAGTAGTGAGGAGTAGTATGGTTTCATGCCATGAAAGAGCACCACAGATGTGATGTTTGCTTTGAGAATGTTGATGGAGAAGTATAGAGAAGGCCAGAAGGAGTTACATTGTGTCTTTGTGGATTTAGAGAAAATATACGACAGGGTGCTGAGAGAGGAGATGTGGTATTGTATGAGGAAGTCGGGAGTTGCAGAGAAGTATGTAGGAGTGGTGCAGGATATGTATGAGGGAACCCAAAGGAGTTGAATCAAGTGCAACTGGACTTGGTATATATCCGTGAAGACGTTTCGCCTCTCATCCAAGAGGCTTCCTCAGTTCGTGCCTTTCTGACTAGACCAAGCTAGTCTGACTGGCTGCTGATGAGACTCAGAATTTATCCTCTAGGAGTCGTTGTCAGACCTATAGATGTCCATGGCTCTTTGTGTCTCGATGTTTACCAACGCCCGTCGCTAACAGAGCTATAGATATGCGTGGCTCTTTTGTGTACCGATGTCCAGCTGTGTCCGTCGCCATCAGAGCTATTGATTTGCATTTGTTTAGCAGCGACGGTCATTGGGGGTGTTAGTTTCGACTTCATTGTTCAGTGGTCCTGAGAGTCGTTGGAGCCGTTAGTGAGCGACTGTTGTTCTTGGAGGCTAGGCTTCTTGAGTCTCCTGAGTAGAGATGAAAGGACGGCATTGTAAGTGGGAGATAGGTGGTGTCGCAGACCTCCTCCTCTGTTGAGGGATGGTTTTTCCAGTTTCGCATAGATGGCTTCCTTCACCCCTCTTTCAAACCATCTATCTTCTCTGTCCAAAATGTGTACGTTGCTGTCCTGGAAGGAGTGTGTCTTCTCCTTTAGGTGTAGATAGACTGCTGACTCTTGTCCTGAGGAGTTTGGCCTTCTGTGTTGGGCCATCCGTTTGTGTAGTGGTTGTTTGGTTTCTCCTATGTATAGGTCAGTGCAATCCTCATTGTATTGTACAGCATACACCAGATTGCTTTTCCGGGTGTGTGGTACACGGTCTTTGGGATGAACCAGTCTTTGTCGGAGTGTGTTGCTGGGTTTGAAGTATACCGGGATGCGGTGTTTGTTGAAAATTCTCCTGAGTTTCTCGGAGACCCCAGAAACATACGGGATGACTGTGCTCTTCCTTCTGTTGCTTTTTTCCTCATCGCTCACCTGGGTGGTCTTTTTGGAACGTGTTGCAGTTTTCACAAATGAGGGGGAGGGACGTCTGGAGTGCCCTACTTAGCTTGCCACCACCACGACCTGACCCCGGAAAAGCGGCTGATGATGAATGAATGGGTACCAGCAAGAGTTAAAGGGAAGGTTTACAGGATGGTAGTGAGACCAGCTATGTTGTATGGTTTGGAAACAGTGGTACTGATGAAAAGACAGGAGGTGGAGCTGGAGGTGGCAGAGATGAAGATGATAAGATTTTCACTGGGAGTGATGAAGAAGGACAGGATTAGGAAGGAGTATATTAGAGGGACAGCTCAGGTTGGACGGTTTGGAGACAAAGCAAGAGAGGCGAGATTAAGATGGTTTGGACATGTGTGGAGGAGAGATGCTGGGTATACTGGGAGAAGGATGCTGAATATGGAGCTGCCAGGGAAGAGGAGAAGAGGAAGGCCAAAGAGGAGGTTTATGGATGTGGTGAGGGAGGACATGCAGGTGGCTGGTGTGACAGAGGAAGACGCAGAAGACAGGAAGAGATGGAAAGGGATGATCCGCTGTGTCGACCCCTAACGGGAGCAGCCAAAAGTAGTAGTAGTAGTAGTAGTAGTATGTAGCATTTATTGATTAAATGGTTTTAAAGATGAAGACAGAATGTCTTCTGTGGAAAAGTTATTTGTGATCAAAGCTACCATAGTTTATCTTCACCAAAACTCCCAAATCCCTGAATTTACTGGAAGACAACAGTTTTCCTTCGACAAGGTGTTGGTATTGTCTCAAAACATCAACAACAACTAATAAACAAGAAGAAATCTGGTCTTACATGTGTTTGAGAGAGGTTGGGTGGCTGGTGGCTGTCTGACAGAATGAAGTCGAAGGAGTCCTCAAACAGCTCCTCTCCGTCATGCTGGTAGTAAATGAGTCCCTGATTCAGATCTCTCTGCAGGAAGCTCTCCACTGGTGCTCCTGCAGGATCACAAGACGTCACAATGATTTCCTCACAAGACACCACATCTCCAGTCTGCGATTTCAACACACAGTGTGGCTCGTGTACATCCACGGCCGACATCATTACGTCCCATTTTCCCCCCAACCACATTAATAGTTGGGAATTCCATAATCAGGAACATCCGTTGTTTTTTTTTCCAACGCAGCCACTCACTGTTCCCCTGGAGCCGCAATCCCTGATATCCTGAAAAAATTTTCGGAGTTTATCTGCTCAGTCCCATCCTCCACCAATTGAGTGATCGCTCATGCGGGGACAAACGATGCAGCTCATCAGCAGTCTGAATTAACCAAAAAGGATTTTAATAACCTTTTCAGCTTTATAAGTACGTGCGGAAAGTCTGTTTTTATCTCAGGTCCTATTCTGACCCTGGCCCGTGGAGTGGGGCGTTTCAGCAGAATCCTCAGCCTGAAGACGTGGCTCATCTCCGCCTGCAGAACTCACAGTCTTGGTTTTATTGGTCATTTTAATCTGTTTTGTAAATTGCCTCTGATTGTCTAACCCTAACCCCAACTAAGCCCAAGCCTAAACCTTAAACCTAACCAATGGAAGCAACGAGTACTAACCGCTGCGGGTGGGGGAATGCTATATGGGGCGTGTCTTGCCATGAAAAGCAGCGGGATCCATAATAATGCGGCAACGACAGAGTCAAAATATTATGTATTCAGGTAGCGAAAGATTTTTTTTTCCAACCCATTTCGGGAACACCTACCTCTGATTGGTTAAGGTCCAGGAAAACCTGCTTCTGATTGGTTAGGTTTAGGGTTAGAGTTAGCCAATCAGAGCTTTCGTCACACAGAAGTTTGATCTAAGGTGGGCTGGTAAAACCCAATACACAGTCGGGTATGAGTCTTGAAAGTAAACCAGAAGTCGACCGTATTTCAGTCAGCAAATCACTCAATGCTGATCACAGCACAGGAGAACCGGAGGAACACTGGGTGGACCAAAATAATCACCTCTGTCTTCATTTTCACAACATAACACAGCTGGCTAAACTGGTTACACCTGCACAAGCGTGACTCACATCTCCTCACATCTTAAAACCGCTCCTTCGTCTGACCAACAGCCAACAATACCTCAAGCACTGATTTCATAATGGTTTAAATCAGAGGAAGGCGAGCAAATCTTAGCATTTATGAAACCGTAACCAGCAGATGTTTGGTATTTTATCTTGATGATGACTCAAATGATTAATCGACCACCAAATTTGTAATCGATTAATTTTCTGTCTATTGATTAATCAACTAACTGTTTCAGCACTTATTATGGGACAACTAAATTCAAGCCAGCCCCAGGCAGAACAAGCTGCTCCTCCTTACCGGTCTGCTGGGGGGAGTTCTTCTTCAGCAGGTGGCCAGCACGGGGTCTGGAGACCAGCTGGAACAGGATGTGGTCGTCGCTGGAGTCCAGATCAGAGGCCAGCAGCATGTACTCCTCCAGCCGCACGTCGCCTCCCTCCTCCACCTCCAATGCCACGTTGTTGATGAGATGGGGCGGCGTGTCGTCCTTGGGCAGGATGTTGATGGGGAACTTGTGGCGAATGCTATGACGTCCATCGCTGATGCGGAAGACAATGTGGTCCCGGGTGGAGTCGCTGTCCGAGTGCTGGTAGACCACCGTGCCTCTGCGCAGGTCCTCCACACGGAACATGAAGGCCTTCTGACCTGTAGACACACAACACGCTTGAGTCAACATGCCGTCTGAATTCAGACGTGGCTGTACAAATCTCCATATGGAGTTCAAATCAAAGTGAGCCTTGGCTCCTCCGATGTCAACCTCCCGTCCCCATCACAGAGGACCAGGCACCGGACCTGGCCTGGGGTGACAGAGCCCTTTCCATTGCTGCCCCCTCCCTCTGGAACTCTCTCCCCAATCAGAGACTGCAGCGATCTGTCCACCTTCACACCACCAACCAAAACCTACCTCTTCACAACCGCTTTTACTATGTGATTAACACTGGTGTGATTAACACTGTGTGCTACTATGTGATTAACACTGTGTGTCACTGTGTGATTAACACTGTGTTACTGTAACACTGTGTGTCACTGTGTGATTAACAGTGTTACTGTAACACTGTTACTGTGTGATTAACAGTGTTACTGTAACACTATGTGTCACTGTGTGATTAACACTGTTACTGTGTGATTAACACTGTGTGTGATTAACACTGTGTGATTGACAGTGTGTGTTACTATGTGATTAACACTGTGTGCTACTATGTGATTAACACTGTGTGTTACTGTGTGATTAACACTGTGTTACTGTAACAGTGTGTTACTGTGTGATTAACACTGTGTGTTACTGTGTGATTAAGTGTTACTGTAACACTGTTACTGTGTGATTAACATCGTGTTACTGTAACACTGTTACTGTGTGATTAACACTGTGTGTTACAGTGTGATTAACAGTGTTACCTTAACACTGTGTGTTACTGTGTGATTAACACTGTGTGCTACTATGTGATTAACACTGTGTGTTACTGTGTGATTAACACTGTGTTACTGTAACAGTGTGTTACTGTGTGATTAACACTGTGTGTTACTGTGTGATTAAGTGTTACTGTAACACTGTTACTGTGTGATTAACATCGTGTTACTGTAACACTGTTACTGTGTGATTAACACTGTGTGTTACAGTGTGATTAACAGTGTTAGCTTAACACTGTGTGTTACTGTGTGATTAACACTGTGTGTTACTGTGTGATTAACATCGTGTTACTGTAACACTGTGTGTCACTGTGTGATTAACACTGTTACTGTGATTAACAGTGTTACTGTAACACTGTGTGTTACTGTGTGATTAACAGTGTGTTACTGTAACACAGTGTGTCACTGTGTGATTAACACTGTTACACTCCCTCAGATGCCAGCTGCTCATGGTGAGTCAAGCAATGACTCCATCCTACAGAGGGGCCAGTTCCACGATTAACGGACGTAGGCCTGCTCGCCGCCCCGTCTGTAAAAAACCCTACCAAGCACTCCCATGGAAGGCTGTTCGTCTCCGTCCAGTGGCGGGGGACATCGCACATTGTCTTGACAGTCTCTGGTTCAGGAAGCGGGAGACAGTACAAAACATCCTTGTGAATAGCATTCAAGATTCAAGAGTTTTATTTGTCACATCCACACAAGTACAGGTCCCGAGTGCAGAGGAATGAGAGAAAAGAAGAAGGTAGGAGCTCGGAAATGACATGTGCAAACAACAGAGTAGAACAGGTACACACGCGTCCCAATCTGCAATATACAATCACCAGCTTTAGGACTCTCTGTGAAAAGAAAACAGCACAATATATACAGTGATATAGCATATGCACATACATTGCTCCGGGAACCGCCACATCCGGGACGTGAACCCGGATCTCCTGCACCACGGTGACCACGTTCACATTAACCAGTCGACTAAAGGGTCCGACCCAAAGCACTTAAAAACAGAAAGCTGAGGTATATGTGCTCAATTATGAGGTACGTATGTAAATAATATGAGTTACGTGTAGTCGGTTACCTTACTGTGTGTGTGTGTGTGTGCGTGTGCATGCTGGAGCATGAGGGGGGCAGTATGGGTCAGCGACGGGGGCCCGGTAAGGTCAGAGTTCACAGTCCTTACGCCTGAGGAAAGAAACTCCGTCTCAGTCTCTCTGTATTGCAGCATGATTGCGGAGGCGCTTGCCTGACCACAGCAGCTGGAGCAGTCCGTTGTTGGGGTGCTGAGGGTCCTTCATAATCCTGTAGGCTCTGGTTCGGCACCTCTTGGTCTACAAGTCCTGCAGGGTGGGGAGCGAGTTACCAATAGTGCGCTCAGCCGAAGGCACTACCCTATGCGGAGCCTTCCTGTCCTGGGCGGAGCCGTTTCCAAAGCAGGCAGAGATGCATGCTGTGAGGATGCTCTCCACTGCCCCAGAGTAGAAGGACTGGAGGATCTTCCGGGACACTTGGAATTTCCTCAGCTGCCTGAGGTGACAGAGGCGCTGCCTTGCCTTGCTCACCAGAGTGTCCTTGTGCGAGTGCCATGTGAGATTCGGCTGCATATAATGAACAATGGCACGGCCATTAGTTGCTGCTGTGCTGACCTCCATGTGCAGAACACAGGCCGGGGAGCTCCCTGGTTGTTCCGTCAGCGTGCGCCTGGTCATTAGACGCTGCATCTATCCTTTCCCCTGTGTTATCAGACCATGGTGTCGTCTTCAGGTTTTGAACCCCCCCCCCCCCCCCACACACACACACACAGCGTTTTGACCATTTCAGTGGCAGCTGGCTCAGCGATGGTATGCGGCTTCACAGCTTTTGCAACGAGAACAGGATACCAGCTCAGCTGAAAAGATGCCTTCGAGGCCCGCTGCTTCTTCAGCTCGGCACATGTCTCCTCAAAGCAAGATTCTGGTCTGCCTACATGTTCTTTATGCGTCGTCTCAAAATGTCTCTTGAGCTTGTTGGGTCTGGTGCTGTCCGTAGACAGGACGCTACCGCACAGCAGACACCGCGGCCCTTCCTCGTTGTGTTGGGTTATGCCAGTAAATCCAGACTGAAGGAAGCTTTCATCGTATTCTCTCTTGCTGTTTGACGTCAGTTTCTCCATTTCTCTCAAACACGTGGAGGGCACAGACGGGCGAAGAACTCGTTCCATGTCTGTCGCTCTGGTTTGCTTGCAAACTTCGCTCGCTATGTGTGAGCGTGGGACTCTGCACGTCGGTCACGTGAGTCGAGATGTGCTGAGAACTCGCTCTTTATGCGGGGAAGTGAGTTGTTTTCAATCGTGTGTGGTGTTTTTATTATTATCCATCCATCCTTTATCTGAAGCGCTTATCCTGCTCTCAGGGGGGCGGGCATGCTGGAGCCTATCCCAGCAGCCACTGGGCGGCAGGCGGGGAGACACCCTGATAGGCCGCCGGGCCATCATTATTTGGATTGATGAATCACTAGAAATTTCAGACGACTCCATTTCAATTCCATGTGACCCCACGACCCCAAGGTTGGGAACCTGTGCCATAGCCTAAGGGTCAGTGAGTGACCAAAACACTGTCAATTACTGTTCCCACTACTTTTCCAATTACTGTCAATTACTGTTCCCACTACTGTTCCAATTACTGTTCCCACTACTGTCAATTACTGTTCCCACTACTGTTCCAATTACTGTCAATTACTGTTCCCACTACTGTTCCAATTACTGTTCCCACTACTGTTCCAATTACTGTCAATTACTGTTCAAATACTGCTCTATATTTCGCCCAGTTCTACCTGTTCCTTTTTTCCATTCATTTTATTTTATTTATCTCTTATTTTCTTTAATACTCTGTTAACCTGTTTCACTGGCACCCGCTTTGGCAACATGGAAATGAATGCAGTCATGCCAATAAAGCATCACTGAATTGAGAGAGAGAGAGAGAGAGAGACAGAGAGAGAGAGAGAGACAGAGAGAGAGAGAGAGACAGAGAGACAGAGCGAGACAGAGAGAGAGAGAGAGAGAGAGAGAGAGAGAGAGAGAGAGAGAGAGAGAGAGAGAGAGAGAGAGAGAGAGACAGAGAGAGAGAGAGAGAGAGAGATTTTAATGCCCTTTTTGTGGCGAAGTGGAAACCGTCCTTGGTTGTTTTTACTGAAGCAGAAGACTCTGCAACCTTTTCAATGCACTGGGGAAGGTTTAGACTGCTTGGTGAGAGGTGGTCTAAGAGTCTTCATCCTGGGAGTGGCAAAAAAACTCTGACGCCTCCAAGTGGCAACTACCAAATCTGGTAGTGGGGGGAGGCCAACCTGTCCATCTACAGTAGGAGGGAGAACAGAGTGGAGAACAGGGCAGGGCAGGAAGCACTTCCTGTTGTCCTCTCACTGGTGAAAGCCAGAGTCTGGGTTGATTTTAGATTCTTTACAGGACCGAGTAACACGGGGGACTTTACCAGCAAGTGCTGCTCTCATGATGCATCACGTTCTGTGGCAGGGGAAGAATTAAGATTCAAGACCATTTTAAGTAAGTGATGAAACTGTTCCTTTAACCGTGCTGTACAGTCATTTCTTTGTCATGGAAAAGATTTTTTTTGGGACTTTTTTCCGTCTTTTTGATAAATGCTTTTTAAAAATAAAAACTCTCTCTCTCTCTGCACAGCATGCGGGAAGGTTGGGTGTCGGCCTGAGTGAGGGCTTTGAATGAGCTTGAGTGTGTTTTTTGGCTTAATTCACTGGGTTTCTTCTGCTTTCACTTTGCTTCTCTTCTCTACATGGTGAGGTGAGAGGAGTTTACTTTTACTTCATTGCTGGTTGCTGGGAAGTGACTTTAGTAGCTGGTGGGAGTTTGGTGGTGTGCAGTATGAGAGAGAGAGACAGAGAGAGAGAGAGAGAGAGAGAGACAGAGAGAGAGACAGAGAGACAGAGCGAGAGACAGAGCGAGAGAGAGAGACAGAGAGAGAGACAGAGAGACAGAGAGAGAGACAGAGAGACAGAGCGAGAGAGACAGAGAGAGAGAGAGAGACAGAGAGCGAGAGAGAGAGAGAGACAGAGAGAGAGACAGAGAGACAGAGCGAGAGACAGAGCGAGAGAGAGAGACAGAGAGAGAGACAGAGAGACAGAGAGAGAGACAGAGAGACAGAGCGAGAGAGACAGAGAGAGAGAGAGAGAGAGACAGAGAGAGAGACAGAGAGAGAGACAGAGCGAGAGAGAGAGAGAGAGCAGCTCTGGTGTTACAGAATAGACTGGGCAATCCCAGCAGCCCTAATCTTTCTTTTTTTTTTTAAATTTATTTCTGATTTTCCCCTTTTTTCTCCCAATTTAGTGGCCAATTGATCCCTATTTTAATTCAAACACCCACCCTCGTATTGCATGCGTTCGCCAACTGCATCTCTCCGGCCGGCAGTCTCGGAGGAGACGCCTCCCCACTTTCGTGACAAGGCGAATCCAAGCCGAACCACTGTTTTTCCGACACACACAGAGACGCATTCACATGACGAACACAAGCCGACTCCGCCCCCCTCCCGAAGACAGCGTTGCCAATGATCGCTGCTTCGTCGAGTCCGGCCATAGTCGGATCTGACGAGACCGGGGCGCGAACCCCAGTCCCCAGTGGGCAACTGCATCCACACCAAGCCGATGCTTAGACCGCTACGCCACCGCGGACTTAGCAGCCCTAATCTTTCAAGGGTAGAACTGAACTTTCAGTTTGCAAAAATACTAGCTGATGCATTATGGGGCTTTATCTTATTATTAATATTATTATGATTGTTGTTCTTCATTCATTCATTATAGCCATTCACTGCTTGCATAAAAAACGAGCAGTATACACATCGCTGGTGTTGGATAATAAATACAGGACATTCAGTCAGGGGCAGCATGGTGGCGCAGTGGTTAGCACGGTGGTCCCACAGTAAGAAGGTCCTGGGTTCGAGCCCCGGGGTAGTCCAACCTTGGGGGTCGTCCTGGGTCGTCCTCTATGTGGAGTTTGCATGTTCTCCCCGTGTCTGCGTGGGTTTCTTCCGGGGGCTCCGGTTTCGTAGGTCAGGTGAATTGACCGTACTATATTGTCCCTAGGTGTGTGTGTGTGTGTGTGTGTGTGTGTCCTGTGATGGCCTGGCGGCCTGTCCAGAGTGTCTCCCCACCTGCCGGCCAATGACTGCTGGGATAGGCTCCAGCATCCCGCGACCCTGACAGCAGGATAAGCAGTTCAGATAATGGATGGATTATTATTGTAACTGTTATGATGATATCAGGGCAGAATTGGTGGACTGGAGAAACACAGCTGAGTCATTAAGGTCAAAACTCAGGGCAGGCAGGCAGGCAGGCCGGCAGGTAGGCAGGCAGGTAGGCTGACAGGCCGGCAGGCCAGCAGGTAGGCAGGCTGACAGGCCGGCAGGCAGGCCAGCAGGTAGGCAGGCTGACAGGCCGGCAGGCAGGCAGGCAGGTAGGCAGGCCGACAGGCCGGCAGGCAGGCAGGTAGGCAGGCTGACAGGCCGGCAGGCAGGCAGGCTGACAGGCAGGCAGGTAGGTAGGCTGACAGGCCGGCAGGCAGGCAGGTAGGCAGGCTGACAGGCCGGCAGGCAGGCCAGCAGGCTGACAGGCCGGCAGGCAGGAAGCAGGCAGGCAGGTAGGCAGGCCGACAGGCCGGCAGGCAGGCAGGTAGGCAGGCTGACAGGCCGGCAGGCAGGCAGGCTGACAGGCAGGCAGGTAGGCAGGCCGACAGGCCGGCAGGCAGGCAGGTAGGCAGGCTGACAGGCCGGCAGGCAGGCCAGCAGGCTGACAGGCCGGCAGGCAGGAAGCAGGCCGGCAGGTAGGCAGGCCGACAGGCAGGCAGGTAGGCAGGCTGACAGGCAGGCAGGTAGGTAGGCTGACAGGCCGGCAGGCAGGCAGGTAGGTAGGCTGACAGGCCGGCAGGCCGGCAGGTAGGCAGGCTGACAGGCCGGCAGGCAGGCAGGTAGGCAGGTAGGTAGGCTGACAGGCCGGCAGGCCGGCAGGTAGGCAGGCTGACAGGCCGGCAGGCAGGCAGGTAGGTAGGCTACTACCTGAACCTGCCATGCAGCTAACGTGTTCTGTGGAAGGGGAGCTTTGTTTTCCAGCCTCTTCGGGCAAGGCGGGGCACACCAGACCTACAGGGTGCCGGCACGGCCGTGTCTCAGCACATACATACACACTGCCCCCAGAGAGGCGGAAGCCAATGACATCACAGAAATGTTGGGGTGGCCAATCAGATTTAGGCCTTGCAGACAGAGACCATGAAGGGAACTAGAGATTATTACAACAAGATGCTGCTGTGTGTTGTGTTGTGTTGTGAAACTCTTCAGCGACATGTGAGTTTGTTCAGCTTCTCGTTCACACACACACGGTGTGTTTTCACTCAACCCATAATGTCACTTCGGAATAACAAGTTTCTTTTAGCGCCTCAAGGCACAGGCATTGGCTGGCTTTCTCTTGCGTCGCTGAAAGCACCAGTGGGTAAAATGGCGTCCTTCCCAGGACCAGCATGCTGCGGCGCCAGGATGGGGCCTCCGCGGCGTGCCAGGGGGACAGAAGGCCAAGGTCAGCCGACAGATTGAGTGACAAGCGGTCACACGCCCAACCTCATTAGTAACTTTACCAGGGGAGCACGGCGACAAGTCCAACCAACAGAAGCAACTTGGTAATTGGGCCCAAAGGTGGCGTTGGGCAACAGGCCCAAAAAAAAAAGGGAACACGTTGTTTCAAAACTTGGGAGAACAGTGCGAGAGACAGAGAGGGACAGAGAGAGAGAGAGAGAGAGAGAGAGAGAGAGAGAGAGAGAGAGAGAGAGAGAGAGAAAATGGAGGGACAGGCATCCATCCATTTGGCTGAAGGCATTGGACTGTCCCTGTCCCCAGCGTCTCTGTCCCCGAGTCGCAGGTTCAAGGGTCACCAATTCCCTCCTCCGCCGTCAGGTGCCCCTCAGAGACAGGTGTGGACCAGAACCAGACTCACACACCCGCTAACGGGCTCCTACAGGGCCCCAGCACATGCACACACAAACTGTTGGCAGGTTTTGTTGGTCGGTGATGGGGGCTGGGTAAACAGACATGTTTCACACGGACTAATTAAAACGAGGACGTGTTGCCGCTAACAGAGGTGGACAAACGCCCAGTGGGACGGAAGTTTCATCCAACACCAAACTACTGCACAGTCCTATCAAAACCATTTTAAAACCCTCTCCCAGACTGGGCCAGTTGGCCTACATGGTACCACTCTGTTAAAACATAGTGGCTTGGGGCGCCCAGATAGCATAGCAGTCTATTCTGTTGCCTACCAACACGGGGATCACCGGTTCGAATCCCCGTGTTACCTCCGGCTTGGTTGGGCGTCCCTACAGACACAATTGGCCGTGTCTGCGGGTGGGAAGCTGGATATGGACATGAAAGTACAGGTGATGGTTCACTTTGGGTTTCTTTGTATATGATAGATTACTGACATCACATATATTACTCTGTATATGATAGATTACTGATATCATGTATATTACTCTGTATATGATAGATTATTGATATCACATAGATTACTCTGTATATGATAGATTACTGACATCACATATACTACTCTGTATATGATAGATTACTGACATCACATTTATTACTTTGTATATGATAGATTACTGATATCACATATATTACTCTGTATATGATAGATTACTGATATCACATATATTACTTTGTATATGATAGATTACTGACATCACATCTATTACTCTGTATATGATAGATTACTGATATCACATAGATTACTTTGTATATGATAGATTACTGATATCACATATATTACTCTGTATATGATAGATTACTGATATCACATATATTACTCTGTATATGATAGATTACTGATATCACATATATTACTTTGTATATGATAGATTACCGACATCACATATATTACTCTGTATATGATAGATTACTGATATCACATATATTACTCTGTATATGATAGATTACCGATATCATATATATTACTTTGTACTATATGACAGATTACTGACACCACATACATTACTCTGTATATGATAGATTACTGACATCACATAGTGCTGACTGGAGATGGTAATGAGCTATGTGTTCAGAGGTAGTATAACTGTACAACACTGACGTGGGGGTGGGGGTAACTGGTATAACTGTACAACACTGACGTGGAGGTGGGGGTAACCGGTATAACTGTACAACACTGACGTGGGGGTGGGGGTAACCGGTATAACTGTACAACACTGACGTGGAGGTGGGGGTAACTGGTATAACTGTACAACACTGACGTGGGGGTGGGGGTAACCGGTATAACTGTACAACACTGACGTGGGGGTGGGGGTAACCGGTATAACTGTACAACACTGACGTGGAGGTGGGGGTAACTGGTATAACTGTACAACACTGACGTGGAGGTGGGGGTAACCGGTATAACTGTACAACACTGACGTGGAGGTGGGGGTAACCGGTATAACTGTACAACACTGACGTGGAGGTGGGGGTAACTGGTATAACTGTACAACACTGACGTGGGGGTGGGGGTAACCGGTATAACTGTACAACACTGACGTGGAGGTGGGGGTAACCGGTATAACTGTACAACACTGACGTGGGGGTGGGGGTAACCGGTATAACTGTACAACACTGACGTGGGGGTGGGGGTAACCGGTATAACTGTACAACACTGACGTGGGGGTGGGGGTAACCGGTATAACTGTACAACACTGACGTGGAGGTGGGGGTAACCGGTATAACTGTACAACACTGACGTGGAGGTGGGGGTAACCGGTATAACTGTACAACACTGACGTGGAGGTGGGGGTAACCGGTATAACTGTACAACACTGACGTGGAGGTGGGGGTAACTGGTATAACTGTACAACACTGACGTGGGGGTGGGGGTAACCGGTATAACTGTACAACACTGACGTGGGGGTGGGGGTAACCGGTATAACTGTACAACACTGACGTGGGGGTGGGGGTAACTGGTATAACTGTACAACACTGACGTGGGGGTGGGGGTAACCGGTATAACTGTACAACACTGACGTGGGGGTGGGGGTAACCGGTATAACTGTACAACACTGACGTGGAGGTGGGGGTAACTGGTATAACTGTACAACACTGACGTGGAGGTGGGGGTAACCGGTATAACTGTACAACACTGACGTGGAGGTGGGGGTAACTGGTATAACTGTACAACACTGACGTGGGGGTGGGGGTAACTGGTATAACTGTACAACACTGACGTGGAGGTGGGGGTAACTGGTATAACTGTACAACACTGACGTGGAGGTGGGGGTAACTGGTATAACTGTACAACACTGACGTGGAGGTGGGGGTAACTGGTATAACTGTACAACACTGACGTGGGGGTGGGGGTAACTGGTTGGTGGTCTCAGCCGCAGCTTGTTAACCAGTCCACAGTAAACTGATGTAGTTTTGTGGTACAGGGACCGGGACCTGAGTTGTGGACCACAAATCCACGACGTGTAGAAACAGGAGAACCAGGTCCTGACCGTGGAGTTTGCTGACGTGCGTGTTCAAACCCCGGCTGATAAAACTGCCGCCTGTTAATCCTTTAGCACAGAAGTACAGCCAAGAAGTACAGCTGAGAAGTACAGCCCAGAAGTACAGCCGAGGAGTACAGCTGAGAAGTACAGCCCAGAAGTACAGCCAAGAAGTACAGCTGAGAAGTACAGCCCAGAAGCACAGCACAGAAGTACAGCACAGAAGTACAGCCCAGAAGTACAGCCGAGAAGTACAGCCCAGAAGTACAGCTGAGAAGTACAGCCCAGAAGTACAGCCGAGGAGTACAGCACAGAAGTACAGCCCAGAAGTACAGCTGAGAAGTACAGCCCAGAAGTACAGCCGAGGAGTACAGCACAGAAGTACAGCCCAGAAGTACAGCTGAGAAGTCCCCCACTGTCTCTCAGGTTGTGGCAGGATAATATAAATCTTGCTGCAATGCTCGCCGCTGGTCCCCTCCCAGGACCCCCCGCAGCTTACCTGCGTCCTCCATGTCCTGCTACTCTGGAGTCACATGTCCCAGCTCCTGGACAAAAGCCCGGCGCTGTTTTTCACATGGGTCACATTTAAGGAGGAAGTGTCCCTCTGTCTCCACCTCATCTGTCATGCACTGACCACATGTTCGATGCTCTTTTGGCAACCAGGTCTTTTTGTGTCTCCCCTTTTCAATGGCGAGACTGTGGTCACTGAGCCTGTATTTGGTGAGGGTCTGTCGCTGCTTCCTGTCTCTGACCGTTAAGAGGTGTTCTTCCAGATCATAGTTTGTTTTTAGGGCCCGATAGACTTCTAGTTTGTTTTGAGTTTTGATTTCAGCGTTCCAATGTTTCAGATAATTGTTCTTGCTTTGTTTTATAACTGATTTATCCTCATGTTGGTTTGTTTTATAGCTGATTTATCCTCATGTTGGTTTGTTTTATAGCTGATTTATCCTCATGTTGGTTTGTTTTATAGTCTGATTTATCCTCATGTTGGTTTGTTTTATAGCTGATTTATCCTCATGTTGGTTTGTTTTATAGTCTGATTTATCCTCATGTTTTTTTGTTTTATAGCTGATTTATCCTCATGTTGGTTTGTTTTATAGCTGATTTATCCTCATGTTTGTTTGTTTTATAGCTGATTTATCCTCATGTTGGTTTGTTTTATAGCTGATTTATCCTCATGTTGGTTTGTTTTATAGCTGATTTATCCTCATGTTGGTTTGTTTTATAGTCTGATTTATCCTCATGTTTTTTTGTTTTATAGCTGATTTATCCTCATGTTGGTTTGTTTTATAGCTGATTTATCCTCATGTTTGTTTGTTTTATAGCTGATTTATCCTCATGTTGGTTTGTTTTATAGCTGATTTATCCTCATGTTTGTTTGTTTTATAGTCTGATTTATCCTCATGTTGGTTTGTTTTATAGCTGATTTATCCTCATGTTGGTTTGTTTTATAGCTGATTTATCCTCATGTTGGTTTGTTTTAAAGTCTGATTTATCCTCATGTTGGTTTGTTTTATAGCTGATTTATCCTCATGTTGGTTTGTTTTATAGCTGATTTATCCTCATGTTAGTTTGTTTTATAGTCTGATTTATCCTCATGTTGGTTTGTTTTATAGCCGATTTATCCTCATGTTTGTTTGTTTTATAGTCTGATTTATCCTCATGTTGGTTTGTTTTATAGCTGATTTATCCTCATGTTGGTTTGTTTTATAGCTGATTTATCCTCATGTTTGTTTGTTTTATAGCTGATTTATCCTCATGTTGGTTTGTTTTATAGCTGATTTATCCTCATGTTGGTTTGTTTTATAGCTGATTTATCCTCATGTTGGTTTGTTTTATAGCTGATTTATCCTCATGTTGGTTTGTTTTATAGTCTGATTTATCCTCATGTTGGTTTGTTTTATAGCTGATTTATCCTCATGTTGGTTTGTTTTATAGCTGATTTATCCTCATGTTTCTTTGTTTTATAGTCTGATTTATCCTCATGTTGGTTTGTTTTATAGCTGATTTATCCTCATGTTGGTTTGTTTTATAGCTGATTTATCCTCATGTTGGTTTGTGTTATAGCTGATTTATCCTCATGTTGGTTTGTTTTATAGTCTGATTTATCCTCATGTTGGTTTGTTTTATAGCTGATTTATCCTCATGTTGGTTTGTTTTATAGCTGATTTATCCTCATGTTAGTTTGTTTTATAGCTGATTTATCCTCATGTCGGTTTGTTTTATAGCTGATTTATCCTCATGTTTGTTTGTTTTATAGCTGATTTATCCTCATGTTGGTTTGTTTTATAGTCTGATTTATCCTCATGTTTGTTTGTTTTATAGCTGATTTATCCTCATGTTGGTTTGTTTTATAGCTGATTTATCCTCATGTTGGTTTGTTTTATAGTCTGATTTATCCTCATGTTTTTTTGTTTTATAGCTGATTTATCCTCATGTTGGTTTGTTTTATAGCTGATTTATCCTCATGTTGGTTTGTTTTATAGCTGATTTATCCTCATGTTGGTTTGTTTTATAGCTGATTTATCCTCATGTTTGTTTGTTTTATAGCTGATTTATCCTCATGTTGGTTTGTTTTATAGCTGATTTATCCTCATGTTGGTTAGTTTTATAGCTGATTTATCCTCATGTTGGTTTGTTTTATAGCTGATTTATCCTCATGTTGGTTTGTTTTATAGTCTGATTTATCCTCATGTTGGTTTGTTTTATAGTCTGATTTATCCTCATGTTGGTTTGTTTTATAGCTGATTTATCCTCATGTTGGTTTGTTTTATAGCTGATTTATCCTCATGTTGGTTTGTGTTATAGCTGATTTATCCTCATGTTGGTTTGTTTTATAGTCTGATTTATCCTCATGTTGGTTTGTTTTATAGCTGATTTATCCTCATGTTGGTTTGTTTTATAGCTGATTTATCCTCATGTTAGTTTGTTTTATAGCTGATTTATCCTCATGTCGGTTTGTTTTATAGCTGATTTATCCTCATGTTTGTTTGTTTTATAGCTGATTTATCCTCATGTTGGTTTGTTTTATAGTCTGATTTATCCTCATGTTTGTTTGTTTTATAGCTGATTTATCCTCATGTTGGTTTGTTTTATAGCTGATTTATCCTCATGTTGGTTTGTTTTATAGTCTGATTTATCCTCATGTTTTTTTGTTTTATAGCTGATTTATCCTCATGTTGGTTTGTTTTATAGCTGATTTATCCTCATGTTGGTTTGTTTTATAGCTGATTTATCCTCATGTTGGTTTGTTTTATAGCTGATTTATCCTCATGTTTGTTTGTTTTATAGCTGATTTATCCTCATGTTGGTTTGTTTTATAGCTGATTTATCCTCATGTTGGTTAGTTTTATAGCTGATTTATCCTCATGTTGGTTTGTTTTATAGCTGATTTATCCTCATGTTGGTTTGTTTTATAGTCTGATTTATCCTCATGTTGGTTTGTTTTATAGCTGATTTATCCTCATGTTGGTTTGTTTTATAGCTGATTTATCCTCATGTTTGTTTGTTTTATAGTCTGATTTATCCTCATGTTGGTTTGTTTTATAGCTGATTTATCCTCATGTTGGTTTGTTTTATAGCTGATTTATCCTCATGTTGGTTTGTGTTATAGCTGATTTATCCTCATGTTGGTTTGTTTTATAGTCTGATTTATCCTCATGTTGGTTTGTTTTATAGTCTGATTTATCCTCATGTTGGTTTGTTTTATAGCTGATTTATCCTCATGTTAGTTTGTTTTATAGCTGATTTATCCTCATGTCGGTTTGTTTTATAGCTGATTTATCCTCATGTTTGTTTGTTTTATAGCTGATTTATCCTCATGTTGGTTTGTTTTATAGCTGATTTATCCTCATGTTGGTTTGTTTTATAGTCTGATTTATCCTCATGTTTGTTTGTTTTATAGCTGATTTATCCTCATGTTGGTTTGTTTTATAGCTGATTTATCCTCATGTTGGTTTGTTTTATAGCTGATTTATCCTCATGTTTGTTTGTTTTATAGCTGATTTATCCTCATGTTGGTTTGTTTTATAGTCTGATTTATCCTCATGTCGGTTTGTTTTATAGCTGATTTATCCTCATGTTTGTTTGTTTTATAGCTGATTTATCCTCATGTTGGTTTGTTTTATAGCTGATTTATCCTCATGTTGGTTTGTTTTATAGCTGATTTATCCTCATGTTAGTTTGTTTTATAGTCTGATTTATCCTCATGTTGGTTTGTTTTATAGCTGATTTATCCTCATGTTTGTTTGTTTTATAGTCTGATTTATCCTCATGTTTGTTTGTTTTATAGCTGATTTATCCTCATGTTGGTTTGTTTTATAGCTGATTTATCCTCATGTTGGTTTGTTTTATAGTCTGATTTATCCTCATGTAGGTTTGTTTTATAGTCTGATTTATCCTCATGTTGGTTTGTTTTATAGCTGATTTATCCTCATGTCGGTTTGTTTTATAGTCTGATTTATCCTCATGTTGGTTTGTTTTATAGCTTATTTACCCTCATGTTTGTTTGTTTTATAGCTGATTTATCCTCATGTTTGTTTGTTTTATAGCTGATTTATCCTCATGTTTGTTTGTTTTATAGTCTGATTTATCCTCATGTTGGTTTGTTTTATAGTCTGATTTATCCTCATGTTGGTTTGTTTTATAGCTGATTTATCCTCATGTTGGTTTGTTTTATAGTCTGATTTATGCTCATGTTGGTTTGCTTTATAGCTGATTTATCCTCATGTTTGTTTGTTTTATAGTCTGATTTATCCTCATGTTGGTTTGTTTTATAGCTGATTTATCCTCATGTTGGTTTGTTTTATAGTCTGATTTATCCTCATGTTGGTTTGTTTTATAGCTGATTTATCCTCGTGTTGGTTTGTTTTATAGCTGATTTATCGTAACGTTTGTTTGGGATGCAGTGCTGGCCTGAGGTTGGTTGGTCTTAGTTTATGTTAAAGGGTTAGTGAGTCTCAGAACCAGCTGCTTCAAGGGACTCTTTTCGGGGTTCAGTTCTTGGGTTTTCAGAGCTTTAAAGTGCAATGTATTTGTTGGGCTTGTATTTAAGTGCATCCAGAAATTTAGAGATATTTTTTGTACATTTATCAATAATGGAAACCAGCCTAATTCTGCCCTACATGCGTCGTTTGGTGTTTTCCTTTGTATTTTCAGTATCATTCTACAGAATTCAGCATGTAGGGTTTCTGCTGGATGCTTGTCCCATCTAGTGTAGCTGGAAAGACTGAGTGGACCCCATACCTCACTTCCATATAGTGCATTGGGCAGAATTACACTATCAAACAGTTTGCACCAGATGGAGATTGGTATATCAATGTTAAAGAATTTATTTTTAATTGCATATAGAGCTCTGCGAAATTTTTGTTTTAGGTTATTCACTGCCCTACTGAGACTCCCCGATGCTGTAATAATTAGACCAAGGTAAGTATACTGCATCGTATGCTCGAAGGTGATGCTACCTAGAGTCAACTGGTATCTATTTTCCTGACATCTGTGCTTCTTCTGGAAGTTCATTACTTTTGTCTTTTTTGGATTTATTGCCAGGGCCCAGTGGCTGGCAATAGTCCTCAAGAAGGTCTAGTAGTTGTTGCAGCCCAGCTGCGGTTGGTGACAACAAAACTAGATCATCTGCATTAAACAAAAATGTTACTTCCATGTCATACAAGGGGGAGACCTGGAGCTGCAGAATGTTCCAGCTGCACCGCCAGTTCATTAATATATATATTAAACAGTGTTGGGCTAAGTCCACAGCCCTGTCTCACCCCTCTATTCTGAGCGAAGAACTCAGTGTGTTTGTCTCCAATCTTAACTGCACATTTGTTGTCCGAATACACTGACTTTATTATGTCATACACTTTACCTCCTACACCACTTTTTTAAAAGTGTATAGTATAGTCCTTCATGCCAAATAGAGTCGAAAGCTTTTTTGAAGTCAATAAAACAAGCAAATATTTTTCCCTTTTTGGTTTGATTCACATTTTCATTTATGAGGGTGTGTAGGGTGTAAATATGGTCCGTAGTCCGGTGATCTGGGAGGAGGCCAATTTGACCTTTGCTCAGGACATGGTGTTTGTTAAGGAGGGTTAGAATTCGATTGTTCAAAATGTTATTAAACACCTTCCCCAGACTACTGCTCACACAAATGCCTCTGAAATTATTAGGACCCAATTTGTCTCCATTTTTATGAATAGGAGTTATAAGCCCTTTGCTCCAGATGTCAGGAAAATATCTCGAACTTAGAACAATGTTGAACAATTTGAGTACTGCCCTTTGCAGCTCAAGTGTGCTGTTTTAAAGCATCTCGCTTCTGATGCTGTCAAAGCCACAAGCTTTATTGGGTTTTAAGGATTTGAGCTTCTGTGCCAATTCCTCTT
Organism: Lampris incognitus; assembly: GCF_029633865.1. Taxonomy (NCBI): domain Eukaryota; kingdom Metazoa; phylum Chordata; class Actinopteri; order Lampriformes; family Lampridae; genus Lampris; species Lampris incognitus. Next base: position 114,811,619 of record NC_079213.1, on the reverse strand, counting down.
GTGTTATTGGAAAATCCAGTGGGTTTGGTTGTATTTTATAGTGCGTTTGAGCAACTGTAATTTTTGTGTGATCAGATTGTAATTGGAATTTGAGTGTTCTTGTTGGATTTCTGAATAGATATGTTCAAAATGATTTTTCCAAATTTCTCCATTTTGGATAGGCAGGTCTAGTGGTTTTGTAGAGCTCAAATTATTCCACATTTCCCAGAATTGGTTTTGATTCAGGGAATTTTCTATTTCCTGTAGGGTTCTATCCACATGGCTTTGTTTTTTTCATTCTTAATGTGTGATTATATTGTTTTAATTATTTCTTTCTTATATCTATATCTTGAGGTTGGTAGTGTTTCAGGTTTGACAATTTACGCAGTTCCTTTCTTATATTTTACAGTCGTTGTCAAACCATTTTTCATTTTCAGATTGTTTCTTTTTTCTGTTGTGGGTCCTTGGTAAGACCATGTTTGCTGCCGTCTGAAAGATATAATTGATTTCATGGACAGCTTGGTTGGTATTGTCCTTATTAGTTTCAAACGGTTTGTTAATGAAGTAAGTAATCATATTAAGTAATTTGGATGAATTCAGGATATTGATAAATTTTTCTGCACTGTCTGGAGCCCATCTGTAGGTCTTATTAATTTTGAACAGCTTGCTGGGCTCCTCTATAGGCATTTGAGTCAGGTTAATAGTTTTGAAGAAAATCATAATTTGGTTATGGTCCGAAAGAGGAGTTTGTTGTCTGACTGTGAATGCGTTGAAGGAGGTGGGGTCCATGTCAGTTCTTGCATAGTCAACTACACTAGCTCCAAGACCTGAACAACATGTGAACCTTCCCAGAGTCTCCTCTGATCCTACCATTAAGCGTGTACAGGCCAGAGGCACGACAGAGGTGCACTAGCTCCTTACCAGCCTTGTTCACAGTACGGTCAAGGGAGCTCCTTTTAATGAGGCTTGGTGAGAGGTACAGGGAATGTTGACCAAACACATGTCTGTTACCCTGAGGGTCAATGGTATCACTTATTGAACCTGTTCTTGCGTTAAAATCTCTGCACAGCAGCACATTTCCCTGGGCCTGGAAAAGGCTTACCTCTTCATGGAGGTTACTCAGGAGATCCTCATCATAATATGGAGATTCAGTTGGGGGAGAATATAGAGCACAGAGATAGATATCTTTGTTTGATATGCCAATTGTATTGCTGAGTTTTAGCCAGCAGTGGGATGTTCCAATTTTAATTTTTGAAATGTGGTTTGTTAAACATCCTCTGTACCAAATCAAAATACCTCCAGAGTCTCGTCCACGATGTACTGAGTTAAGTTTATTTGATGGAATAATTATTTCTTTGTAACCTGAGGGACAGTGGGTGGTTATGTCTTCACGACACCAGGTTTCAGTTAATATGACTATGTCGACATTATCGATGTGTTTTAAGAAGTCAGGGTCTCTACTTTTCATCCCAGAGGAAGATGAGAAGAGACCCTGGATGTTCCAACAAGAGACAGAAAAAAAAACGCATGAAATGAAAAGATACAATCAGTCTCTTTTGTGAGACAGAGAAATATCAAGTTACAGTGGAAGAAGACATATATGAAATATCATGATAACTCTTACCAAATACCTCACTATCGATATGTGGGCATTATTATAGACACCCAGAGCCAAATCAACACTCAGGATTCCCCCGTGTAAGTGGTTACCCCATCAAGACCTGATGAGACATAGAGGTCGCCCTAGATGCTGCTAAAAAGAGACCTCAGGTCTTAAAGGCAAACAACAGAGCAGCGAGAACAGTCAGGCAGCTCACGCTCAGAAAGCTATATGACTCTGGTGTACTGCAGCCATCTCTCTGTCTCTCTGTCTCTCTCTCTGTCTCTCTCTGTCTCTGTCTCTCTCACCCCTTATAAAGGGCTGCTGTGTTCCTCCATAGAGGGAGAGCAGGGTGTTGTGCAGAGCAGGGTAGGGGTCCTGCCTGGTGGTGGTGTGAGGTGTTGGTGGTGGTTGCTTGTTCTCTGGGCTTGTTACAAGATGCTGGCTGAGTGTTTGTACACAGACACGTATTGTTTATGTTGAGAAAGATTTCAAGTCTGTTTTTGTTACATTTTCTGGTTCAATAAAGACTTGCTTTACAATTCAGTTCTCTCTCTCTCTTCCTCTGAATTGACCTGGGGTTCTGTGATGGAAGATTAACTCTTTTTTTTTCATGTATTAATGTAAAGGAGTGACTTTGTTAATATTGTCAAAAGATGTGCCATTGTTACGTTTTGTTTTCCTGTTCATTAAAGACCTTTCTTTAAAATTCAAAAATTCTCTGTCTCTCTCTCCGTCTCTCTCTGTCTCGTGTCTCTATCTGTCTTTCTCTCTGTCTCGGTCTCTCTGTCTCTGTCTCTCTAACTGTCTCTGTCTTTCTCTCTGTCTCGGTCCCTCTGTCTCTTGTCTCTCTATCTGTCTCTGTCTGTCTCTCTGTCTCTCTCAGTCTCTCAAATTCAAACAGCTTTATTGGCATGATGTAAAGATGTGCATGTGGCCAAAGCACGGGTTTAAACATTGGAGAAGCTCAACATTAGTTGTAAAAAGATGTCACTGTCGAAGTTTGTTTCTTGTGAAATAAAGAACTGCTTTAAATTTCACATCCTATCTGCCTTTTCACTTCATCGTGCTGTCTCACTTTTGTCTTCCCTTTCCCACTTTGTCTCCCACTGTCTCTCTCTCTGAAAGGTTAGCTCCCTCTCCGTCTTTCATTCTGCATATCTATCTGCACTCCAACTGTCCTCCTGATCTCTCCTTCTTCTCCAAACAGGTAGAAAAAGAAAAGATGTTTTGGAGGAGAGCATCTGGTCCCTGTGCATGACAGCATGAAATGGCAGAAGTCTCTCCAATCTGTTCTGCTCAGGCACTGTGCAGAACAAAGGACCGTGTCCCCGTGCACTGGCGTGGAAGGGACAGGCGTGCACGGAGAGGCCCCTGGCGAAGCGGCCGTGGCCCATTTTACACCTGATTAGGAAACACATGCAGGGCCACTAGACATATGCTTCCCCAGTCACACCACCGTCCCCGGCGGACGGGAAACACATGGAATTAAAAGGGCAGAAAAGGCCAAGTCCTCTGTGGGAATCTCAGAGGGCGTGAGCAGGAATACCAGCATGGAATTACGGCAGGGAGGAATGGGGGAGATAAAAGAGGGATTCTGATCCCCCCCCCCTCTCTCAACTTATTTGACTGTTCAACTTTAGTTTCCACACCAGATGGCCTCACATCTCATCTTACCTCCTAAAAGCAGAAATTCACATCACAACTTGAACACCTCTGAACAGTAGAAGACAATAGGTCAGTGTGTGCGAGTCTTGTGGGCTACATCAGTGTTCAGAAACGTAGTTTCTACAGACCCACTTTTTAAAAATGACAAACCACTGCAACGAAGTTCATGACCGGCCTGATCTATAGAAGAGCGAATTTGTGCATAAATGAATGTTGCTGACCATTTTCCTGCCATTCCCCTTTCACCTCATGTCATCTTGAATAGCTAAACCAGCCATTTCAAAGAAATACACATCTGATAAATCTCAGCTTCGTTTTATGCATGTGTTATTGAAAACAGATACAGATGTTTAATACTTTATGAGAAAATAAGAGCGGATTGGTTAACAGGTTTGTTTTTTCCTGCTCATGCCTACCATCAGAACATGAAGGCATGTGTTTAAGTGCAGCTATTGCTATCAAACAGTCAATCAAGCCGTTAACCGCATCACGTCTACTCCACGTCAGATCTCATAAGGAGCATTTACTTATCCTGAATATTATCTCTTCAGGCTCACTCCAAATATGCAGTCGTGCATATTCATTTTATTTACACCTTGCTAATGTGATAGGAGGGCCTGCTTGCTGTTCAGCATTGCATTCCAGTCCGGTCCGGTGTAGAAGAGGGGAGCTCAACGAACTTATCCACCGCAGTGTTCAGTATCTTAGGTAAACCATACACACAAGATGTAGCGCCCCCCTGGGTATAATCTGTGGTACAAATTCTGTCAATAGCATTGTCCTGTTCTGTTCTAGCAGCTTCAGACAATCTGTCAACTTTTTCTTGTGACCACTGCCTGGATCTTGTCTCGGGGGCTCATGAGTATTCATGTCGCTGAGTAACGTCATAACTTAATCATGATAGTCTTTCTGGTTAAACACAACAGTGCATCTGCCTTTGTCTTCAGATGTACTCTTAGGCCGAAGGGCTCAGACATATATACCAAACTGGCTAGGGGCGACGAAGGCCGACTGCTGCGTCGCCTCATGTCGCCTGTTGCCTGGGCTAAAAAGTAGCACTTGAACACACCGCAAACACTACAGCCGACGGCCAACTAGCATGTACGTTCTGCACTGATTCACTAAGCTGAAAAGCCAATCAGTGATCTCTCTCACCAACGGGCTCCGCCCATTCAACATGCTGAATCGGCCGAAAAGCTGCCGACAGGGGTCCGACTAGTGCCGACGGTGTGGGACACACCACAAAAACTAGGGTCACAGATGCTCACTGACGGCCTGACATTGGCCGACAGCCCACCGTCGACCAGGTGCGTCAGGGCCCTAAGAGTACATCTGTCACCATCTTACAATGCTGTGATTGCAAAATTCCCAAATCCTCTGTGAATAGTACACATGGCCATTGAAACTGTAGTTAATGGTCACATCCTTGTGCACATCCTTGATAGGTTGGAACGCTGGTTTGAACGGGAGTCAAAGAGGCCATCTATGTGAAGAGGGAATGACCATTCCTAAACCGGGGGGTGGGGGGGGGGGGTTAAGAGTACATCTGTCACCATCTTACAATGCTGTGATTGCAAACATTCCTAAATCCTCTGTGAATAGTACACATGGCCATTGAAATTGTAGTTAATGGCCATGCTCATATTTGCATATGAAACTGGTCATTGGTTTTGGTTGCTATGTAGCTGTGTTGTTTAAAGGGTGGGACACCTGCAGTCAGTTGAGACTGAAGAGGTCACTTAGATAAGTGATGAAACGTATCTGTCAATAAACGTATCCATATTAACTGATTCAGCCTTCTTTGATTTTCTTACCTGGATTATTGAGCATGCTTAAAGACATTGGTCATCAATCATGACACCCAGGTTTCTGGCAGACTTTGTGGGCATGAGTTGGGTTGATCCGAGCTGGATATTGATCTGCTGTTGTATCGATGGACTGGCTGGGACGACAAGGAGCTCAGTCTTAGATAGGTTAAGCTGAAGGTGGCGTTCTTTCATCCATGCAGAGATGAAAGAGGTCATCAGGCAGGAATGATGGGAAGGGCTGGGATCGTCAGCATAGCAACGGTACGAGAAACCATGGGAGCGGATGATTGTAAAACAGATATTAGGGCGGGACCACACGTAGGAAGGGATGTAAATGATAAATGGTATGCATTTATATAGCACTTTTCTAGTCTACAGACCACTCAATGTGCTTTACAATGTATGCCTCACATTCACCCACACATTTATATACTGAAGGCGCAGGTTGCTAAGCAAGGTACAAACGTGCTCATCAGGAGCAGTTAGGGGTTCAGTGTCTTGCTCAAGAACACTTCAACACGCTCTCTGGAGGAGCTAGGGATCAAACCAGGAACGTTCCGATTACTAGATGACTCGCTCTATCTCCTGAGCCATGCGGTGATTTGAATGGATGGTGCAAAACATTTGATGATATTATTGGTTGGAATTTTGCTCACCCACCCACTCAGACTGGCTGACGCAATTGCAAAAACTTGCCTTTTTTGGAAGTTGGAATGATTTTGATGTAAACTAAATAAAAAATTAAATTTCCAGGATTTTTTTCTTTTGCCATAAATTGCTGAAGAGGTTCATAATATGACTGGGGAAATTAACTAACTGGGTAAAAAAAGTAAATTTTAATTTCACGTTTATCTTTAGTCTAAACGGTTTGAGGAGGAGCTCATTCACTAGTTGCCCCCGCCCTGCTACCTCTCACCTCTGACAGTGAGGCGTCCATGCAGAGGTCCATCCACTGCCACCAGATACACTGCTTCCAGGTTGTCGTTGTCCACAATCTGCAGCTCCTCCCATGTGATCGGTCGGGACTGACCCTCCAAAAGGTTAAGTCCTGCAGAGAGAGAAATAATGTATAGGTCAAACATGAATGAAAGCCACTTTATTTGACATTGTAGTCTTACAATGAATTGCTTTAATATTTTGCACATACTTTAGATTTCACTCATGGTTTTTGTTTTACTTTTTATTCATAGTTAATATATTTTTCTTAGTCAGGAGCAGCCTAGGGTTCTGGCTGGAACCAGCCCAAGTGCAACATGACCGTAGACTGTGTGTAATTTATATTTCTAGCCATTGAATAGGCCAGATTGATTTTTATAGCTGTTGTCTTGATTGTTCTTTGTCTGCATGTCCAATAGTTTTCTTATGTATTGCTACGTTTTTACTTCTGTATTAATTGTTGTTTTTTTGCCTGCCCACGGACTGCAGATGCAAATTAGCTGCCAGCTAACTCTGGTGCAATTGTAAAATTGTGCGTTGTCCCTGTCAAATAAACAATAAACGAAAACGAATTGTGTTCTTATAATGAATTTGTTCTCTGCATTTAACCCATCCTATTGTGTAGGAGCAGTGGGCAGCTGCAGCGCCCAGGGACCAACTCCAGTTCTTCTTTCCATTGCCTTGGTCAGGGGCAGAGACAGGAGTATTAACCCTAACACGCATGTGTTTTTTTCTTTCTTTTTTTTGATGGTGGGAGGAAACCGGAGCACCTGGAGGAAACCCATGCAGACACAGGGAGAACATGCAAACTCCACACAGAAAGGACCTGGGATGGCATGGGGATCGAACCCAGGACCTTCTTGCTGTGAGACAACAGTGCGAACCACTGTGCCACCATGCTGCCCATCATATTATTTATCCATCCAGATGTTAAAGCGAGCTTGACCTTGCTAACATACAGTATTTACAAGTGTTGAAAAATAACTGTGTCAGTCATGATGTTGTGATCACTTCATATACCCATGTTCCAGGAGACCCGGGGTGCGCTTGTTTCAGACGCCCTTATGGAAAAGTGGACCATGATGGGCGGGCTGGTGGCATAGGAAGCATCTATAGCTTGGAACGCCACCTAGCAGAGATAAATGAATGGAAGGTCATGAATAAAGTGGAATACATTTGTAAAAAACACTTTTTCCCAACCTACCTCTTATTTTGTCACTGTAATCATTGGATTTAAATACTTTTAAGAATTTCAAACAGAGATCAGGATATTTAATATCCTGATCTCTGTTCTGTTCTGTTCTCTGCGAAGGGAACACTGGAGCTCTGTTTTCCATGGCAAACAATATTTTACAGCCACCGGACACTCTTGCACTTCACTTGTATTCAATTGCTCAATGTAACACCTTCATGGCCTTTTTTAATGCCAAAATTGAAAATATTCATCAGCAATTGACCTCGTCAAACAATACTGCATACAGTTCATCTTATTCACCCTTCTATGTTCCCCTCTCTTCTTCACTATCTAGCTTTAAACTCCCAACTGTTGCTGAGATATCTGGTCTTATTCACAAATCCAAATTATCTACCTGTCAGTTAGACCCCCTTCTTACTCATTTAGTAAAAGTCTGTCTATCTTCTCTATCCTCTTTAATAACTGATATCATACATTCCTCCCTTACATCTGGTCTTCTTTCCTCATCTCTCAAAACAGCTACAAACACTCCAATACTCAAGAAACCTCGTGCAGACCCCAACAATTTGAATAATTTTTGCCTAATCTCAAATTTACCATTTCTTTCTAAAACACGGGAAAGAACAGTTGCACCTCAGGTACACGCTCACTTGACTAACAACAATCTGTTTGAACAATTCCAGTCTGATTTTCGCTCCAAGCACAGTACGGAGACAGCTTTGGGGAAAATCACTAATGACCTGCTGATGGCAGCTGACTCTGGGCTCTTAACCATACTTGTCCTTCTTGATCCGAGTGTGGCCTTTGATATCATCTCACATAACATCCTCCTAGAAAGATTAGCTTCCATTGGAATAACTGGCACCCCCCCCCCCCCTTGACTGGTTTAGATCATATTTCTCTGGCTGCACTGTTTGTCCAACTTAAAAATTTGAGATCACAGTCCTTTCCTGTTACTACCGGTATTCCCCATGGCTCTGTATTGGGACTCTTCCTATTTATTATTTACCTATTACCTCTTGGCCACATTTTCAAGAAATCTGGCATTCAATTTCACTGCTACGCAGATGACACCCAGCTTTATCTATCCACCAAGCCTACCTCCACTCTTCCGCCCACTTCCCTTTCTGACTCCTTACTAGAAATTAAATCCTGGTTTCATACCACTTCCTCAAACTTAATAGTGATAAAACTGAGGTCCTCCTAATAGGCACTAAATCTACTATTAACAATTCTGTAGTTCCTCCATCGCCTCAGGTTAAGAGTCTGGGTGTCATCCTGGACAGCACATTTTTTTGAAGCTCACATCAACAATGTTACTCGGTCTGCGTACTTCCACCTACGCAATATTAATTTTCTTCGGCTGTCACTTCCACCTAAAAGCATAGCCATACTCACTCACACCCTGGTTACAACCCGTATTGATTACTGAAATTCTATCCTCTTTGGTCTTCCCCTCAAGTGTCTTCATAAACTTCAATTGGTCCAGAATCCAGCTGCCCGTATCATTACCAGAACTCCTTCCATGGATCATATCACTCCTGTTCTTCAGCAACTCCACTGGCTCCCTGTTGAATACTGTATTGACTTTAAGCTCCTTCTTCTCACCTTTAAGGCCCTTAATAACCTAGCTCCTTCTTATCTTTCTGAATTCCTTCATATCCACATGCCGTCCCACACTCCAACTCACTACACCATCAGCCCACTTGACTACCCTGGGGACTAGAGCCTTAAGTCATTCTGCCCCCTGCCTATGGAACTCTCTCCCACAAGAAATTCCTAACATTGACTCTCTTTCAACCTTCAAATCCCATCTCAAAACACACCTTTTCAAACTGGCATATTCAGTCAGATACATGCTTCATTGAGTTTTGTGTAGATGATGATTTTATACTCAACTGTTGTATTAACTTTTTATTTTCTATTTACTGCTTTCTTTTGATTTTATGCTGTCTGATACAGTGCTGCATGTTTTTTTTACTGCATTCTGTAAGGTGTCCTTGCGTGCTCTGAAAGGCGCCCACAAATAAAATGTATTATCATTATTATTATGGCTCCATATTAAAATGTCACCTCATAAGTTGTCGCAATTGTAGGTGGACTCAAAAAGAAACCAGGTTCTCTTGTGAAAATATTGCTAACGAGCCTGTTACAGACAATACCCAATATCCATTGGACATTCATTGAAATAAAATATTTTCTGAAGAAATCAGATTTTATTCCAGTGAAAGAGAGAACAGAAGAGTACTGAAATGAAGAAAACAAGACTATTACAGACGACAGCAGCGGTGAAATTTAATGGCCGTTCATGCGTAAGAGAGTGGAATGCTGACGGGGAGTGGAATTTGCCAGGATACTGGCATATATGTCACTTTCAACTCGGTTTATCAGGAGGATGATTAAGATGCTGCGCAGCAGGATAGTTAGTCAAAATACTGTATATAAAAATTCGCAACAAGGCATTGCTGAATCATGACAAAACATCAAGCTGCTGCTGGCAACAGGCATGGGCGCAAGTCCATGAATACTGGGATGGCATCCAGCGCCTTACCTGTGCCCCCGTCCACAGGGTTTAGTGGTTGTGCGAGGAAGGGCATCCGACGTAAAAATTTGCCAAATCATTATGTGGCTTGACAAGACCATATCGGATTGGTCGAGGCTCCATACGGGAACAGTTGAGGCCCAGGTTAAAAACGGCTGCCATTGGTGCTGTGCCCTTACAGAGTAACGATGGAAACTATAAAATCCGCTGTGTCGACCCTTGAGAAACAGGGAATAAGCCAAAAGAAGAAGATTAAGCTGCCAAACAAGATATTCGTAGCCAGCCCTAAAGAAGCGTATAGTGGCTCCTTTGGCTCATTTCCAAGTCCAAACAATACAAACAATTATTGTTTCAATTTTGCCTGTTTATGAATGGACTCTGTGGTGAGCAATAAATAAGCAAAGGATCACTAAAGCACTGCCAACGTCTGGACTTTATGATGTGGTCGCATTACCATTTATGCAAACGAAATAACTCAGATCCTCACGACAAATATGGATGTGATACCATAGGCGGGAGGCTAAAAGCTAACCAGCTAGCTATATAGCTGCTAATGTTTAAAATATAAACAAAATAACCGTCCAATATTAGGATAAAAGATCTGTATCGTATCTGCTCCTGTTTCCACAGGACACAGCAAACCATACAGCTTCCCTTTCGGAGTTCATTATGTAACCTGCCAAATTAAAACTGTAAAACACCGGATGGTGCGGGATCGTGAGAATGACGGCTTCCACCTGGTTTGATTCTCAATGCTGGGGTCACCGATACATTGAGCACCATAATACGTCAAACGTGTTTATATCAAACAAAGTCTGATGACATCTGCCGGTCAATGAGGAAACAAAACTCTTTGCAGATGGAGGTGGATCCCTTTTCCTGCTCCCTGTCTGCATTTCAATCTAAGTCAATGGAACATGAAAGTGTTTGAAGCTGCTTGGCGTACCAGGTGGGTGAGGTTCATGAGTACAAATTCAGAAAATCAGTTTTGACCAGTCTGTAAGCTCCAGTACCTCGTAGTTCCTCCTGTGTGTGTGGCTGCTGTTGGGCGGCTGGAAGGCCACCTTCATCTCATGGAGGTCCGACCAGGTGAAGGAGTGGGTGGGCTTGGTGTGGTCATCTAGGTGGGTGATGTAGCCCTCAGCTGGGGGGACCGTCACATTGAAGACAAGCTTCTCCTGTGGGGTCTCCTGATCCTTTGCATCCAGGGTGGCGGTGGTGAGCGGGGTGAGGATGAACTGGTCGATCTCTAGGATAAAGGAAGCCATGAAGGCGGGGTGGGGGGGCTGGTTCTGCATGGCGCCCTGGATCAGAACCGGCAACCACACTGCCTCCGCCTGCCGGGTTGGAGAAAGAAGAAAAGTTAAATATGTATGCGTTAAAATTCATCTCAGTCATTCCGGTGCTAAGATTTCACAACTGAGTTGTTGGCATAGGTCTGAAAACGTTTCACATATGTTCTAGTTATGTCTCGGTTACATGACAAAAAGTAAAACAGCCTGCTTTATTTTAATATTTTCAACAATTTATTTGATATTTATATTTTGATATTTTCTTTTTAATTTGATATTTTCAATTTTTTTTACATTTTTTATATTATCCTTTTAATGAAAAGATCAATATAAATAAAATGTATTATTATTATTGTCACTATTATACAATTGGCTTCCTGTGTTCTGAACTGAAGACATGAGAACACATCAAGACTGAAGAAGTCAATTGGATGTGTGGTGAAATGTTTTTCAGACCTGTGTTAACGTTCCAGGTAGATATATTACAGTATGTCTTTGTGTGAAAGAAAAGGTGAAAGTTGTCATCACATATCACCACAAACAAACAGCTTTTTGAAGGCAATTAGTAAAGATGTACTGTACATACATTCAGTGTCATAATTATATCAGTCTGATCAGACTGCTTCTGTTATCCGGGACTGTGTGTTAGAGGGGAATAAGAGTGATGTCCTCAGCTCTGACCACATAAAGGATGTTAGAAATGACATTTATTATTTCATTTTAGTGAACTGCAGTTTGGGTCAGTTCTGTCTGTAGTTTACCAGCAGTCTGCAAAAAAAAAAAACAGTCTGCAGTCTGAAAACATGTGCATCATTTCAAAGCCTGCAGACTCTCCATTCAGCATCCTGTCACATAAACAGGATTTTCTAAATAGTCTAAGAAAAACATAAATGTGGAACAGCACATATTTCTCTGCCAACCCCAAACACCTTGCCTCATTTGAGACGCTCGTCACTGCTGAAGGCATCTACGACTCCTTGTCTGTTAGAGGCCTCTTTTTCAGTGGGAAAAGACTTCAATGCATCATCAACATGAACCTTCTCACATTGCTGCCAAAGTCGTCTTCTTCTTCCCTGGCTGCTCTCCTTGGACCGTAGATGGCGACAGGTGGGGAAGGGCTATTCCCAAAGACGTAGACATGCATTCCATAGTCCACAATATCACTGTTAAGGTTGTTGTTGCGATACCACAGGAACCGAAGAAAGTCTGTGGTCTCCTTTCACCATGAAACATGTGCTGGATATCAGTAGTGATGCTCACAGGCTCCTTTCTGAACCTCACGAGCACCCCTCTGAGGGTGTTGTTCATGTCAGGGCCTCTGAGGAGCACATCATTGAGTGAGACTCCCCGATACGCTACACTGGAGTCGAAGACAACATGGATCTTCCCCAGCTTCTTCGGATGGTAGACTCCAATTGGAAGGGAGATACCACGACTCTAATGGAGGAGCCGTCCATTGTTGAACATCTCCATGAATTTCAGGAAGTGTGCCTTCATCTGGGGATGCTTCTCTAGGGTCAGACGGAGTGAAATGAAATTATTGTAAGCACAGTCTCTGTTGTTTGGTAGCCTTTGCCTGGGTGTCTTAAAGGGCAACGGTGCAACTCAGCTGTTGGAGCTGTCTTGAGGGACCTCACTGTCCATGATGTGGAGGAACCTCTTGTCATCCACGGAGAGGGCGAGTTTGTGATCGCTGGAAGTGTGTTGGAAGATGAACTGACCCAGGTTCTCGTCTGGCGTAGACAGTGAAATGTCTGAGGAAATCACTGGAGAAGCTTGGTACATACAGATGTGACCACATCTTTCCTCGACTTGCATTTGACTGCTGCAGGGATGAAGATAGCTTGGATGACCATTCTCTAAGATTGTAGTCTTGAGAGTGCTCACCTCAGATGGCTTGTGAGCCCCCCTTAGAGAGACCTCTCATTCAAGGTCCAACTTCTGGGCAAATGGGGCATTGTGAGGCCCATTGATTTGTTTGCAGCTTGTATGTACTCTCTGGATGTCTCTGCCGAGCAACAGAAGTATGTCTGCTTGAGGATCAAGAGGTGGTATCTCATCCACAATCTTCCTCCGGTGACTGTGATAGTGAGCTGCATCAGGAGTTGGTATCTCTGAGCTCTCAGAGATACCTTAGCTACTATGTGTACAAATTCAACAAACGAAGAGAAAGGAGGAATGTTGACATTGTGGTTACACTTGTATTTGCACCCGAATGACATCCACCTTCCTGGAGATTATAAGGCAACTTCTCTGCGATGAACCCCCCTGGAGGTGTCCAAGTATGATATTCCAGGTAGGTAGTTGTCTAGCTTTGCTGCCTCAAGTTCCAGCAACAAGTCTCCACGTTCGTGTAGCTTTTGTGGATCTTTTTTTGTCATCTTTGGGAAATTCTCTAGTTCGATGAAGAGAGCTCGTTCAATGGCTTCAGGTGAGCCAAATGTCTCTTCCAGCCTCTCCCACACCATCCTAAGTCCAGCTGGTGGGTTTCTGATGTTGGCAGGCTTTAATCTGCGAACCTGTGCCGAAGACTCTCTGCCAAGCTATTTACTGAGAAGGTCAAGTTGTTCTACTGCAGTCTGATCTAATCCAGCGATGGTGTTCTGGAAGGATGGTTTCCAGGCCCAATAGTTCTCTGGATTATCGTCGAAGGTGGTTAGGCCTGTTGTCACGAGCTGGTTGCGAGCTAGACACTTGGCGAGGTCGTGAGTGGTGGAGGTTCTATCATACTGCAACTGATATGGGTTTCTGCTGAAGGTCCCATGCGTATGAGTGGGATATTGACATAAGTGTAAGGCTTTGTTCCTGCGTGGTCCATTGCATGCTCTTCGGGTTTGATGGGAAGGGCTCCATAACTATCAATAGGATGTCTAGCTTCCCGTTGCCATGTAATGTTGGGTGTGTGAAGTGATGGATTTGATTCTTTCATATCTTCTACAAAAGGCTGGGGTGTTAAATTCACACAGGCTTGACTCCATACATAATCCTCAGTGTGCTATAGGCGTTTTTGAGGTGAAAGAGGGATAGGATTTTTAACTGTAGAAACCTAGATCAGATTCAGTCAAACCAGTTTCCAACATTTCCGCTTCAGTCTGAGCAGCATCTCCTTCTTTTCTACCTGAAGGGCTTCAAGGGTAGCTCGGAGGCGAGCTTGTTCAACCTTTAATCTCCCGTTTCGCATAGGCTGCTTTGGCTTGGGCTGCAGCCCATGCTCTAGCGATAGCCAGACCGACCTTAGAACTGGTAGATGACCTACTTGAACGAGTATGTAGAGTGAGTCTCCTTGTTTTCTCCTTTAAGCTTATTTTCTATTTGCTCTCTGAAAGTTGGAACTGCTGTGGTTCCTTGCCATGATGAGATGGAGAGTGGCTTGATGACTGTTTGATGTTGGGATGAGTGATGCTCCACGATGTGTACAGCTGGTTGTGTTGCTGTCTTTTTACTGTACTGGCCTTGCTAGCAGTCCCTGCGTCTAGCTATCCAGTCAGCTTAAACATCTATTCAAATAATGCCAGGAGAACCAGGATTCCGTTTTTGAAGTTTATTCATTCATCTTCAGCCGCTTCTCTGGGGTCGGGTTGCTGTGGCAGCAAGCTAAGTAGGGCACTCCAGATGTCCCTCTCCCCGGCAACACCCTCCAGCTCCTCCTGGGGGATTTCTAAGGCATTCCCAGACCAGATTGGACATGTAGTCCCTCCAGCGAGTTCTGGGTCTACCCCGGGGTCTCCTCCCAGTTGGCCGTGCCCAGTAAACCACCAAAGGAAGGTGCCCAGGAGGCATCCAAATCTGATGCCCGAACCACCTCAACTGGCTCCTTTCAACACGAAGGATTAGTGGCTCTACTCCAAGCTCCCTCCGGATGTCTGAGCTCCTCACCCTATCTCTAAGGCTGAGCCCAGACACCCTATGGAGGAAACTCATTTCAGCTGCTTGTATCCGCGATCTCACCCTTTCGGTCACTACCCAAAGCTCATGACCATAGGTGAGGGTTGGAACGAGGACTGACTGGTAAATTGAGAGCTTTGCCTTCTGGCTCAGCTCCCTCTTCACCACAACGGTCCAGTACAACATCCGCATTACTGTTGATGCTGCACCAATCTGCATGTCAATCTGCCACTCCATCCTACCCTCACTTGTGAACAACACCCCGAGATACTTGAACTCCTTCACTTCAGGCAACAACTCATCCCCAACCCGGAGGGAGCAATCCACCCCTTTCCGGTGGAGAACCATGGCCTCAGACTTGGAGTTGCTGACTGTCACCCCAGCCATTTCACACTCAGCTAGAAACCACCCCAGTGCGTGCTGGAGATCACATTCTGATGAAGCCAACAAAACCACATTATCTGTGAAGAGCAGAGAAGCAATTCTGAGGTTCACAAAATGGACACACTCCTCACCTTGGCTGTGTCTGACACCCACCAAAAACGTGTTTGACTTTGCACCGAGAATGCGGACACAGCTCTCACTTTGGTTATACAAGGACCGGATGGCTTGAAGCAACTGCCCTGGTACCCCATACTCCCACAGTACCCCCCACAGAGTGTCCCAGGTTACACGGTCGTAAGCCTTCTCCAAGTCCACATTTTTTGAAGTTTACTTGAATATAATTGTAAAACTGTAACAAACACAAAATGACATGTCAGAATTACAGACTGACACGGGGATCGGCGGTTCGAATCCCTGTGTTACCTCCGGCATGGTCGGGTGTCCCTACAGACACAATTGGCCGTGTCTGCATGTGGGAGGCTGGATGTGAGCATGTGTCCTGGTCGCTGCACTAGCACCTCCTCCAGTTGGTTGGGGCACCTGTTCAGGGGGGAGGGGGAACAGTGTGATCCTCCCATGCGCTACTTCCCCCTGGTGAAACTCCTCACTGTCAGGTGAAAAGAAGCAGCTGGCGACTCCACATGTATCAGAGGAGGCATGTGGTAGTCTGCAGCCCTCCTCGGATCAGCAGAGGGGGTGGAGCAGAGACCGGGACAGCTCGGAAAAGTGAGGCAATTGGCCGGATACAATTGGGGAAAAAAAAAGAATTACAGATTGGTATTTACAGGTAAGCATAAAATAGCTTAGGTTAGGAAGCTAACAAATGTTAGCTTTGTTACGATCATGTCATTAACTAATCAACTGAACAATAAACCATAAACTCTCGAAATATGTTATTTTCCTACATCAATAAACTACTGATTAACAAATCTAGAGACAATTCATCTAAAACGTCTCCTAACGATGGATGGAACAAGATTGTGGAGACACCATCACATTGCTGCCACATGGCAATACTGACGCTGAATGAACACTACTTCCTCTTTATAGTAGGCTGCACTACTATTAACTGCCACCAGGTGGCTCTAACGAAACACACATCCAAGCTAACGCCGTGTTCCAGAACAGCTAATCTGTGGTAAGGCTAGTTTGTGGTAACAATAGAGTTTAGTTTCAGTAGTTTTAAAAAATAGTTTGTAGTAACAGTATTTTTACTAAGGGTTTTTGTGGTAACAGTAATTTGTAGTAAAGGTAGTTTGTAGTTACAATAGCTTTTAACAATATTGAAGTGACAGCAGTTTATGGTAACATTGCATTTTAGTTAGTTTTTTTGCACAATGGTAATTTTATTAACACTAAAATGTATTAACAGTAGTTTATATTAGTAGTGGTACCTTTACTAATCCTCTTACTTTCAATTCGTTTTTCCCCAATCAATTTTTAGCCTCATCCAAGATGTGTCACTGCTGTCTGTTACCCTTCTCATTTTGCTTTGAAAAATAAAGCTCTTTGGAAACACTTCATAAAATGAAAAGCAGAAGTATTTTCCTCCTGTTTCTTTGTCTTTTTACAGGCTGGTTGGTGATAGTTGTACCTCCATCAGGGATCTGGAGGTCTGCTCCCTCAGTTCAACCTGGATGGGGATGTAGTCGATCTCAGGCGAAGGAGGATTCAGATGTTGGTACTTGAGTGTAGCTCTGAGGAACTCCTGGCAGCTGGTTTTGAGGAGGCGGACCGCTTTGGTACGATGAAGACATGGCATGTTTCCCGGACATGGGACCACCGTCTCTCTGCCTGGAGGTGAGACAGGAAAAGACGGTGTCAATTTGAACCGAGAAACGTGAAGATGGAGTACCATCTTTAAATGTTGAGGGTGTCTACTCTTTATTTTCATGGGAGAAGGTGTAACTTCGTTTGTATTCAATGCTGTAGGAGTGACCGGTTGGTTGTTTTATCACCTTCAGTGTTTTCTACTGATGCTGACTTGTATGCTCATCCCTCAGTTTTACACATCGAGTGCTGATGAAACATTAACATGGAATGGTCAGAAATCATTAAAGTTACTTCACCAGTGGCATTTTCTTTTTTCACACCATCTTGCTCATGGCATCACAAGTGTTTTTAAAATATGGAAGCATGTATTGGAAATAACTTATTCCCCCAAATGGATATCAAGACGATCAAATGTATAAAATGCAGATGAGAGCTGAGAACATACTACGTGTACAGCGGATGTAAAATAAATCTATACACCCGTTGATGCATGCTCAATAATCCAGGTAAGAAACTCAGAGAAGGTTGAATCAGTTCATCTGGACACCACGTTGACTGCCAGATACGTTTCATCATCTCAGCGACCTCATCAGTCTCTGTCCTTCATGGTACGTCTAATGCCTTGCAGATTCTTTGCTACCCCTCTCCTGAGCGATACCGTTCAACAATGAGATCTCGCTTATGCTTTATAAGCTCTTTGTGGACCATGGCTTTTGCAGCTGGATGCAATCAAGAAAATGTCAGGAAAGTCCTACAGGGACACCTGAACTTTATTGGGGTTCATCAGTCACTTTAACTGATGGCGGCTGTATACTAACTACTATTTAACATGAGTCCGAATGCGACTGGTTCATTCCGAACACAAGCACATCCCCAATTATTAAAGGGTGTGCACACTTATGCAACCAGGCTATTGTTAAGTTTCGTATTTTACTTTTTTTCCCCAAAAATGTTTCTGATTGTTTTTTCATTTTATCTTTGTAGGTTGCAATTTAAAAAGTGGAAAAAGTTCTGACATGATTGATCTTGGTTTCGTATTTTTACATCATAAAAACCTGCCATTTTAACAGGGGTGTGTAGACTTTCTAGATCCACTGTATATATTACATACAATGATACGGGGATATCATTTACCCTTCCTCAGACCAGCATCTTCTTCAGTCACCAGCTGACCCAGGGAGGGAACGCTGGTGTCAGAGGTCAGCAGTCTGACGGTACATGCCACATCAGGCCGAGTTCTGATGCTCAGGACCGAGCTGTCGATGGCATTGGACAGGCCGTAGAACTGAGGAACCACCAGAGGAACTCTGCCCAGTTCTACCAGACTAGACTGAGGATCCACCACCTTCACCCTGAGTACCAACGTCTCCATCAGCGTGTCAGAGGCTGTGAACCTGAAAACACAAAACCATGTGAAAACCACACAAAATCATACAATAACACAGAAAACCACTCAAAACCACACAAAACACATTATAAACACACAAAACTGCGCAAAACCAGGGCGTCTGGGTGGCATGGTGGTCTATTCCGTTGCCTACCAACGCGGGGACCGCTGGTTCGAATCCCTGTGTTACCTCTGGCTTGGCTGGGCATCCCTACAGACACAATTGGCCGTGTCTGTGGGTGGGAAGCAGGATGTGGGTATGTGTCCTGGTCACTGCACTAGCGCCTCCTCTGGTTGGTCTGGGTTCTGTTCAGGGGGGAGGGGTGAAACTCCTCACTGTCAGGTGAAAAGAAGCAGCTGGTGACTCCACATGTATGGGAGGAGGCATGTGGTAGTCTGCAGCCCTCCCCAGATCAGCAGAGGGGGTGGAGCAGCAACCGGGACGGCTCGGAAGAGTGGGGTAATTGTGTTGCTGTAAAGCTCCTGAGGCACATGTGTAATTTGTGATGATGTGCTATACAAATAAAACTGACTTGACATAACATAAAACCACCCAAAGTCTTAAAACCAACACAAAAACAGGCAAATATACACAACAAAACTACACAATACCACAAACTGATGGTAAGCTCTTCCTAACATGCAGCGAACCACCTCTAGCGGATGGAATGTGAAAAACTGTCCAGATACACCACGTGCGATGTCTCAGCGCGAGGAGGGCACGAGATCTTTATTTTTTCTTCTCCATCTGCAAATGAGTAAGTGTCTAGTTATTTATTCATAAATAATGTACATTTCTTAAGTTTTAATCATTTCCTCAGCCGTTTCTACTGAACTACTACTACTACTTTCAGCTGCTTCCATTAGGGGGCGCCACAGCGGATCATCTGTTTCCATCTCTCCCTGTCCTCTGCATCTTCCTCTGTCACACCAGCCACCTGCATGCCCTCCCTCACCACATCCATAAACCTCCTCTTTGGCCTTCCTCTTCTCCTCTTCCCTGGCAGCTCCATATTCAGCATCCTTCTCCCAATATACCCAACTAGTAGGGGTGTTTGGTTTGGTATTATCAAAGTAGGTGGTCCTCTGGATGTACAGGTAATATTGTACTATTCAGACATTATATGTACAGGAGATACATGTACTGACCTGTAAACCCGGAGCAGGACCGTGTCCTCATCCAGCAGAGGACTGCCGTTATGAACATATCGCACTTCATTCTCCTGGAAATGGCAGTCAAACACCTACAGAACAGAACAGATCAGACCGGCTGTAGTGCATTATGTTTAACGAGCAATACATTTATTATAATAATAATCATTACATTCAGTCATTAGATTTTAAAATTTCTAACAAGCTGAAATCTGTGATATTTCTCCCTTTGTAAATGTTCATGTTCCCCATGTGTATGATGTAGTCAGGCTCCATAACACCACCAGTCATCTTCAACATGGTTGGAGACACTCTCCGCTGTCTGTACACCACTGCTGAGATGTTTTGACCAGGTAGGATGAACACCGGTGCAGCAGCAAACACGTACGTGTTGGGAAAATCCAAGAAAGTTGAATCAGTTCATCTGGACACATTAAACGTTGTGTCCAGATGAACTGATTCAACTTTCTGGGGTTTCTGTACCTGGATTATTGACCATGCATCAAGACATGTTGGAGAAACGACTGAGATGTGATGCTGATGTGTCCATGACAACCAGTATGACTGTACAACAGTGTCCCCATATAGTGTGATGTAGTGTGTAATACATCAGACTGTCTGTGTTAGCTGTGGTCCCAGAATAAATTTTTACAAGGGTGGAACTGTTTACTGCTGAGCTGACGGCACACCAGCCACAATGGCTGCTACACCTGGTTTGTAGTCCTGCTACACCTGGTTTGTAGTCCCAGAACATCAGAGTCAACAGGTCTGTTTCTCTCTGCCTCCTACATCCACCTATATCACAACACCGGTCTACTGGAAGACCGTCTGTCTGTCCAACACCACCACATCACCTCCACCTATCACATGGAGGAAATAAACATTTATTGGGGCAGTCACTGGGCGGCAGGTGTCTCCTCGCCTGCCGCCCAGTGACTGCTGGGATAGGCTCCAGCATCCCTGCGACTCTGAGAGCAGGCTAAGTGGTTTGGATAATGGATGGATGGAGAAAAATCACAAATTTCAGATTTAACATGAATGTATATTTGTCAAACTGGCTTTTGTGAAATTTGATATACTTAGCATTTACCAGTGAGTCGAACTGTTGCTACAGCTAGCTTAGACTGATACCATTATGTAGCACTGAAAAAAAGATCTTAAATCACCTCATCCTCAGAAGATAAGTAATATACACCATTTACTAAATCAGATGATCTCATTAACTAGTTTGTTGATTTCATTAAATAGTAGTGTTGATTACATTCACCTCATTTATGGCTGGGTGAAACAAATATCTGCTTAGGACTTACACTTTATGGACCTGGATTTACCACCTTTTTAATGTACAGATGGGTGACAGATTAAAGGACAAACCAACATAAAGTGTCTTAGTAAGGTGTTGGGCCACAACAAGACTCCAGAACATCTTCAGTGCTCTTCATCACAGATGCTACCAGAACATCTTCAGTGCACCTCATCATAGATGCTACCAGAACATCTTCAGTGTTCCTCATCACAGATGCTACCAGAACATCTTCAATGCTCATCATAGATGCTACCAGAACATCTTCAGTGCTCCACATCATAGATGCTACCAGAACATTTTCAGTGCTCCACATCATAGATGCTACCAGAACCTCTTCAGTGTGCTCCTCATCATAGATGTTACCAGAACATCTTCAGTGTTCCTCATCATAGATGCTACCAGAACATCTTCAGTGTGCTCCTCATCATAGATGTTACCAGAACATTTTCAGTGCTCCTCATCATAGATGTTACCAGAACATCTTCAGTGCTCCTCATCATAGATGCTACCAGAACATCTTCAGTGCTCCTCATCACAGATGCTACAAGTCTCTGAACTCTACTGGAGGGACGGACACCATTCTTCCAAAACATATTCCCTCATCTGGTGTTTTGATGGGGGTGGTGAAATGCGCTGTCTAAGATATCGGTCCAACATCTCCCATAGGTGTTCAGTTGGGTTGAGATGTGGTGACTATGAAGGCCACAGTATAGGATTTATATCATGTTCATCTTCATCCTCGGTGACCCCTCGTGCCCTGTGGATGGGGCATCGTCATGCTGAAGAGACCACTCCCATCAGGATGGAGATGTTTCATCATAGGATAAAGGTGATCACGCAGAATAACTTTGTATTGATCTGCAGTGACCCTTCCCCTCTAAGGGGGCAAGTAGACCCAAACCATGCCAGGAACATGCCCCCCCCCCACAGCATAACAGAGCCCCCGGACCGCCTCACTGTACGGGTCAAGCATTCAGGCTTTTCCTTTGATTTGTTACCCATCTGTAGATATACAAGTTACAAGTAACGTACGTAAGTGGTAAAAATAATGAATTTATTTATTCATAAGTAATATAAGTATGTATAGGTTACAGAAGCACTGGCAATACACTAATAAACTGTGAGGAGTGTCTACGTTCATGTATACTTAATTTAATTATCTATGCTATTCAGGCATGTTAGTGCAGTTGGTTTTTGTGTATCTCTGTTTGTTCCTCGTGCCTCTGCCTGTTTAAAGAGGAATACCAGTCGCTCGCTCTCCTCACCTGTGGGGAGAGTTTCCCTACTCTCTGAGTCACCGGTTCATTCAGCATCACCTCCACCTTACAGTTCTCCTCCTGCACCTCCCTGAACCTCAGCTCCCTCTGGGTCAGCGACACAGAGCGCCCCCTGCCCACCTCCACGCCCGAGTTCATGACAACCACACTCTCGCCATGGGCAGACGGCACGACAGGTGCCACCAATGCTGTCAGCAACATCCAGGAAAACGCAACGCAGGCTGCCATTTTAGCACCGTGCTGTCCTCTAGGTTCACACATGTGGGTGAAAAGTGTCGTTTTTAAATGACAGTACGTCTTCCATTCATTCAGTCCACGTCCTTCCCACTCCCTTCCGACAGTCAACCTGCACAGAAGATCACAAGGAAGTTTTGACAGTCAGAACAAACACTGCAGACCCTCCTGAGACACAGAACATTTCACCAGACCTGAGACGCAGAACCGTGGTATTGAAGCATAAAGAATCCCAATATGGAGTCCGTCTGTTGACTGTAAGGAGACTTCCTGCAGAGAAACATTCTCACCCTCCATTTCACCTTCAACTGAGTCCCACTGTGGGAGACAGGGTTAATCTGCCTGACCCCAAGGAGGTGCTGGAAACCGTGTGTGTGAGAGTGAGAGTGAGAGTGAGAGAGAGAGAGAGAGTGAGTGAGTGAGAGAGAATGAGTGTGTGAGAGAGTGTTACTGTAGAAACAATCTACTCCCATGGTCCGTGGCCTGTTGTTGAAGCTATTTGATGTAGCAAAACCTGTTAACAGCTGGTCTTGATGCATGCTCAATAATCCAGGTAAGGAAATCCCAGAGAACTAAATCAGGTCATCTGGACACAACGTGTACTGAGAGAATCGTTTCATCATCATCTAAGTGACCTCTTCAGCCTCACCTGACTGCAGGTATCCCACCCTTTACAGCGGCATAACCATCCAAACCAACCACCAGTTTCATATGCAAATTACTGTGACGTTCAATGGCCATATGTGCTATTCACAGAGGATGAAGGACAGTTGCAAACTTTTCAAGTTTCTGTGATTTTCTTACCTGGATTATTGAACACGTGTAACCTCCTTGTTCTGGCTATGCGCTGTAGAACCCACAGCAGTCTTCTGAATTCAGGGTAGCTGCTGCATCCCAACTCAACCCTGGCAAAAACAAAATGAACAAACAGATGTTGTGGTCGTATCGCGTCAGCTCAGCTCCAGCCCACCTCTGTCGCCATCATGTGAAGAAGGGCTGTTTTTCTACTGTGGATATATAAACACACCGTGTAAATAAAACACAATAACAACAACAAGCTGTCAGCCCGCCGTTGAGGAGCAAGCTCAAGGAACGCGTCCGATTGGCTAAAGTATCGCTCAGCCAATCGGATTCCCCCTTGTGCATGTATTTCTGACACTAACAAATCAAATCAAACCAAGTAATAAACTAAAGTAGAGACTTCCGATACCACAGCTTTGGCCATCTGCCGATACCGATATCAATGCGATATTTTGTTTTACTCTTGTACTCCTCCTCCTCCTCCTCCTCCTACTACTACTACTACTACTTTCAGTTGCTCCCGTTAGGGGTCGCCACAGCGGATCATCCGTTTCCCTCTCTTCCTGTCTCTGTCTCTTCCTTACTTTGCTTATATACTTCCCCAGTATATAGTCCACAACAACAGTTGTTTATGAAAGACTGCCACCTTTTATTCGAACATCACAAAAACAAAAGCAGGTACTGCAGTACTTAACGTGAACAGGTTTACAGTCAAAACCATCAGCATTGCAAAAAACCCTATACAAAACCATCACTTACCATGTGCAGCTATGTGCAAATGGCAGTGTAAAACACAACTAAAGAAGACTGCGCTGTCATAGTATTACGGTTAATACGGTAATGTGCACGACAGTGACGGAAAGTGTGAGACGTGGCTGTACATGAAAGGGATTTTACGACAGTAGACTGGCTGCGTGGAGGTCGTGTCGCATCCATGTGAGCTGACCTGTTAGCTGCATAAAGTGGACACTTCACCTGCTCCGTTTGACTGGACAGTGCCAGTGGCATCCACAAGCTCATCTGTCCTGCAGGGCAGGACACCCTGGCTAATCTTCTTTACTTCGAGCCCAACGTTTTCTTGGGCAGAGTCAGGGACTCCCACTAGCCTTAAGTTCCTCCTTCTCGAGTAGGATTCTAGGTCATCCATTCTCTTTCGCATAAACCTGACAGGCTGCTCCACCATATCAACACGCTGCTCAAGCTTAGAGATCTTCGTGGTGCAGCCTGAAGGGCAGCACCCACACCATCTACCTTGCTGCTCAGGTCGGAGATGTTGCCCTCCGCCATGTCGGATCTGTTCTTGATAAGCTTCGTTAAGTTGGCAAGTTGAGAGTTGAGGACATCACTGACCAGGGGCGACCTGACAGGATCGTATGCTTTTTTCTCCACCGCCGAGGATTTCCTTGGTGTAGCCGGCAGACGGGAACTCCACCTCCGTTATGCAGCGGACCACCAGACCCCCTCCGTCTTGTGCACGGTCACGGCCACCGCTAGCTAGCTAGCTAGCGCACACGCTAAGCTAGCTTTCTTGTCTTCACTTGAAAGAGACGAGCTCACACGTTTTTTTCCCGTTTCAGGGTAAAATCTTTGCGCGCTGAGTGAAGAGTCTCAGCTGAACGATAAACGGGTTGATAAACTTGACGAATGGCGCCAGCAGTCTTCCGTAAGTCTGGTGCACAGCGTTGCAAAGACGGTCCGCTCAGGCCGCCATCTTGAACGGTCCTCTGCCACATTCCAACGTGTGAAGGCTCGTCTAGCTAAACATGAACGGTGGAAAACCTGGCAGGAAGAGAAGTTCCCCCTACTTCCTGCAAGATACGCACCCTAGACCAGTGGTTCTCAACCGGGGGTCCGCGGACCCCTAGTGGTCCGTGGTGTAATTGCAAGGGGTCCGTGAAAATAAAATATCTTTAAAAAAAATCCTATGACATTTATAGAAATAGGATTATTTTACTCAAATGTGACTGAGACCTTTATCTACCTAAACTATAAAGGGTGACAGGACTTTTTTTCTCTAATTACATCTGTTTCACAAGTGTAATTTATTGTATTTTAATAAGAGATCTCGCTCCCGTTTGCATTGTTAAAAGTTACTGCATAAAAGTTCTGTTGTTACATATATCTGAAAGTTACTGAACACATATTCTCTTTTGTTACATATATCTGAAAGTTACTGAATACATATTCTGTTTTGTTACATATATCTGAAAGTTACTGAATACATATTCTGTGTTACATATATCTGAAAGTTACTGAATACATATTCTGTTTTGTTACATATATCTGAAAGTTACTGAATACATAATCTGTGTTGTTACATATATCTGAAAGTTACTGAATACATATTCTGTGTTGTTACATATATCTGAAAGTTACTGAATACATATTCTGTTTTGTTACATATATCTGAGAGTTACTGAATACATATTCTGTTTTGTTAACTATATCTGAAAGTTACTGAATACATATTCTGTGTTGTTAACTATATCTGAAAGTTACTGAATACATATTCTGTGTTGTTACATATATCTGAAAGTTACTGAATACATATTCTGTTTTGTTACATATATCTGAAAGTTACTGAATACATATTCTGTTGTTACATATATCTGAAAGTTACTGAATACATATTCTGTTGTTACATATATCTGAAAGTTACTGAATACATATTCTGTTTTGTTACATATATCTGAAAGTTACTGAATACATATTCTGTGTTGTTACATATATCTGAAAGTTACTGAATACATATTCTGTTTTGTTACATATATCTGAAAGTTACTGAATACATATTCTCTTTTGTTACATATATCTGAAAGTTACTGAATACATATTCTGTGTTGTTAACTATATCTGAAAGTTACTGAATACATATTCTGTGTTGTTACATATATCTGAAAGTTACTGAATACATATTCTGTTTTGTTACATATATCTGAAAGTTACTGAATACATATTCTGTGTTGTTACATATATCTGAAAGTTACTGAATACATATTCTGTTTTGTTACATATATCTGAAAGTTACTGAATACATATTCTGTTTTGTTACATATATCTGAAAGTTACTGAATACATATTCTGTTTTGTTACATATATCTGAAAGTTACTGAATACATATTCTCTTTTGTTACATATATCTGAAAGTTACTGAATACATATTCTGTGTTGTTACATATATCTGAAAGTTACTGAATACATATTCTGTGTTGTTACATATATCTGAAAGTTACTGAATACATATTCTGTTTTGTTACATATATCTGAAAGTTACTGAATACATATTCTGTGTTGTTACATATATCTGAAAGTTACTGAATACATATTCTGTTTTGTTACATATATCTGAAAGTTACTGAATACATATTCTGTTTTGTTACATATATCTGAAAGTTACTGAATACATATTCTGTTTTGTTACATATATCTGAAAGTTACTGAATACATATTCTGTGTTGTTACATATATCTGAAAGTTACTGAATACATATTCTGTGTTGTTACATATATCTGAAAGTTACTGAATACATATTCTGTGTTGTTACATATATCTGAAAGTTACTGAATACATATTCTGTTTTGTTACATATATCTGAAAGTTACTGAATACATATTCTGTGTTGTTACATATATCTGAAAGTTACTAAATACATATTCTGTTTTGTTAACTATATCTAAGTTACAACTGAAAGCTCTTATTTTTGCCCCAAAGAGTGAATAAATGCTATAATGCAATTTAAAATGCAGTTTCTACTGTTTCTATCAAATTGCAACCCCCCTCCCCCAAGATCAGGTGGAGGGGTCCTCAGGGTAGATCATAAATACGCAGGGGGTCCAGGACCCCAAAAAGGTTGAGAACCACTGCCCTAGACGTCACACTACTGCCTTCTCCACCGCCCTGGTGCCGGTGCTGCTCCACCCCCTCTGCCGATCCGGGGGGGTCTGCGGACTACCACGTGCCCCCTCCGATACATGTGGAGTCACCAGCCGCATCTTTTCACCTGACAGTGAGGGGTTTCACCAGGAGGACGTAGTGCGTGAGAGGATCCCGCTATCCCCCCCAGCTCCCCGAACGGGTGCCCCGGCCGACCAGAGGAGGCGCTGGTGCAACTGTGTCTGTAAGGACGCCCGGCCAAGCCGGAGGTAACACGGGGACTCGAACCGAGATACCCATGTTGGCAGGCGACGGTATAATAGACCGCCATGCTACCCGGACGCCTTTCTTTCTCTTCTACCACATGACCCCTTAGGGGCGCCGTACTTTTATCACTGTTTCCTGAGAAAAAACTCTTTGTTGAAACCACGTCTGTCCTCCTCAAAGCAGCGCAGGATCAAAACACAGACAAGGAAGTTTTTATACTTTACAAATTCACTTTTAAAATTATTTTTTTCCTTGGCTGATGACGTCACAACTCCAAGGTGACGTCACCAAGAAAAGACATTTGCTGACGTTCCGGCCCGGCGTTAAAACGTCCACTTTGAGTTCCCAACTGTTCAGGTAACGAACTTACAAACTAACAAAGCTGCTCGTCCGTTTTCGGCTTCAGAGCACGACCGCTCCTCCTGTTGTGTCCCACTTTCCTCAAAGTTCAAAACAGCCCAACAAAATAAAGTAAAGGGAAAGATGAAGACAAATGAGAGGAAGTAGGTGTAGATGCCTGGCTGCCTGTCTGTCTGACTGACTGACTGTGTCTGTCTGCCTGTCTGTCCGTCTGTCTTCCTGCCTGCCTGCCTGCCTGTCTTCCTGCCTGCCTGTCTGTCTGTCTTTCTGTCTGACTGCCTGCCTGTCTTCCTGTCTGCCTGGCTGTCTGTCTGTCTGTCTTCCTGTCTGTCTGTCTGTCTGTCTGTCTGCATCTGTCTGTCTGTCTGTCTTCCTGCCTTCCTGTTTGATTGTCTGTCTTCCTGTCTATCTGTCTGTGTCTGTCTGTGTCTGTCTGTCTGTCTGTCTGTCTGTCTTCCTGCCTGCCTGCCTGCCTGCCTGCCTGACTGTCTGTCTGTCTTTCTGTCTGACTGCCTGCCTGCCTTTCTGTGCCTGTCTGTCTTCCTGCCTGCCTGTCTGTCTGTCTGTCTGTCTATCTGTCTGTCTGTCTTCCTGTCTGTCTGTCCTTCTGTCTGACTGCCTGCCTGCCTGCCTGCCTGTGCCTGTCTGTCTTCCTGCCTGTCTGTCTGTCTGTCTGTCTGTCTGTCTGTCTGTCTGTCTGTCTGTCTGTCTGTCTGTCTGTCTTCCTGTCTTCCTGTCCGTCTGTCCTTCTGTCTGACTGACTGCCTGTCTGTCTGTTTGTCTGTCTTCCTGACTGCCTGCCTGTCTGTGTCTGTCTGTCTGTATGTGTCTGTCTGTCTGTATGTGTCTGTTTGTCTTCCTGCCTGCCTGTCTGACTGTCTGTCTGTCTGTCTGTGTCTGTCTGTCTTCCTGCCTGCCTGTCTGTCTGTCTTCCTGCCTGCCTGTCTGTCTGTCTGCCTGCCTGCCTGTCTGTCTGTCTGCCTGCCTGCCTGCCTGCCTGCCTGCCTGTCTTTCTGTCTGCCTGCCTGTCTTCCTGCCTGCCTGCCTGTCTGTCTTCCGGTCTGCCTGTCTGTCTTCCTGCCTGCCTGTCTGTCTTCCTGCCTGCCTTCCTGCCTGCCTGCCTGCCTGCCTGTCTTCCTGCCTGCCTGCCTGCCTGTCTGTCTGTCTTCCTGCCTGCCTGCCTGCCTGCCTGGCTGTCTGTCTGTCTGTCTGTCTGTCTGTCTGTCTGTCTGTCTGTCTGTCTGTCTGTCTGTCTTCCTGCCTGTCTGTCTGTCTGTCTGTCTGTCTGTCTGTCTGTCTGTCTGTCTGTCTTCCTGTCCGTCTGTCCTTCTGTCTGACTGACTGCCTGTCTGTCTGTCTTCCTGACTGCCTGCCTGTCTGTCTTCCTGTCTGTATGTGTGTCTGTCTGTATGTGTCTGTCTGTCTGTCTGTCTGTCTGTCTGTCTGTCTGTCTGTCTGTCTGCCTGCCTGCCTGGCTGTCTGTCTGTCTGTCTGTCTGTCTGTCTGTCTGTCTGTCTTCCTGTCTTCCTGTCCGTCTGTCCTTCTGTCTGACTGACTGCCTGTCTGTCTGTTTGTCTGTCTTCCTGACTGCCTGCCTGTCTGTGTCTGTCTGTCTGTATGTGTCTGTCTGTCTGTATGTGTCTGTTTGTCTTCCTGCCTGCCTGTCTGACTGTCTGTCTGTCTGTCTGTGTCTGTCTGTCTTCCTGCCTGCCTGTCTGTCTGTCTTCCTGCCTGCCTGTCTGTCTGTCTGCCTGCCTGCCTGTCTGTCTGTGCTGCCTGCCTGCCTGCCTGCCTGCCTGTCTTTCTGTCTGCCTGCCTGTCTTCCTGCCTGCCTGCCTGTCTGTCTTCCGGTCTGCCTGTCTGTCTTCCTGCCTGCCTGTCTGTCTTCCTGCCTGCCTTCCTGCCTGCCTGCCTGCCTGCCTGTCTTCCTGCCTGCCTGCCTGCCTGTCTGTCTGTCTTCCTGCCTGCCTGCCTGCCTGGCTGTCTGTCTGTCTGTCTGTCTGTCTGTCTGTCTGTCTGTCTGTCTTCCTGCCTGTCTGTCTGTCTGTCTGTCTGTCTGTCTGTCTGTCTGTCTTCCTGTCCGTCTGTCCTTCTGTCTGACTGACTGCCTGTCTGTCTGTCTTCCTGACTGCCTGCCTGTCTGTCTTCCTGTCTGTATGTGTGTCTGTCTGTATGTGTCTGTTTGTCTTCCTGCCTGCCTGTCTGACTGTCTGTCTGTCTTCCTGCCTGCCTGTCTGTCTGTCTTCCTGCCTGCCTGTCTGTCTGTCTGTCTGCCTGCCTGCCTGTCTGTCTGCCTGCCTGCCTGCCTGCCTGGCTGTCTGTCTGTATGTGTCTATCTGTCTGCCTGCCTGCCTGTCTGCCTGCCTGCCTGCCTGTCTTCCTGCCTGCCTGCCTGCCTGCCTGCCTGCCTGCCTGCCTGTCTGTCTTCCTGCCTGCCTGCCTGCCTGCCTGCCTGCCTGTCTGTATGTGTCTATCTGTCTGTCTGTCTTCCTGCCTGCCTGCCTGTCTGTCTTCCGGTCTGCCTGTCTGCCTGCCTGCCTGTCTGCCTGCCTGTCTGTCGGTCTGCCTGACTTCCGGTCTGTCTGTCTGTCTGCCTGCCTGCCTGCCTGCCTGTGTGTGGGTCTGAGCGGCTGTTGCAGCTAATGAGCAGCCCGCAGCCGCCCTGCAGCCGCCCTGCAGCCGGCTAGCACATGTGCCGTGGAGCAGCCGGAGTTAGCAGCAGCTATGCTAACGGACGCTGCGCCGTCCCAGCGCGGTCCGGCTGGCCCCACACGTGAGCCGGGACTGGACCGCTTAGTGAGCGGTACGCACCACAAACGACACATCGCGTGTGTGTCGTCCGTGGTGCGAAAACCGGATCCGCTTTGCGCGGTGCAACAGGTCGAATCTTCAGTCCGCCAGACCAGAAAACTGGAGAGCAACTTTCACTAAACTCCCACACGCTCCAATTACGCACCGAGCCATTACACTCTGCGTGTGCGTGCGTGTGTGTGCGTGCGTGTGCGTAAAGACGTTGTCACCTACCTGCGCTCGGACCTGTGTCGTTTCTCCTCTGCTCTTCACCATCTGCACCGACTCCCGTCTCTCTCTCTCCGTTCCCTCACACTGTCTGTCTGTCTGCCTGTCTGTCTGTCTGTCTGTCTGACAGCCCCCTAATGCAGCCAGCGACGTCCCTCCGAGGAGACCCGCATCCTCCCACACACGCAACACACGGACGGACACACGGGGGGAGCGCAGGGGGGAGGGAGAGAGAGACACAGAGAGAGAGAGAGAGAGAGAGAGAGAGAGAGAGAGAGAGAGAGAGAGAGAGAGAGAGAGAGAGAGAGAGAGAGAGAGAGAGAGAGAGAGAGAGAGAGACAGAGACAGAGAGAGAGACAGAGAGAGAGAGACAGAGAGAGAGAGACAGAGAGAGACAGAGAGAGACACAGAGAGACAGAGAGAGAGAGAGACACAGAGAGAGAGACAGAGACAGAGACAGAGAGAGAGAGACAGAGAGAGAGAGACACACACACAGAGACAGAAAGAGAGAGAGACAGAGAGCTCTCTCTCTCTCTCTCTCTCTCTCTCTCTGTGTCTCTCTCTCTGAAGGTTGGACCTGTTGCTTCACACCACAACAACACACGTCTGGTTTGTTCTCTCTCGTGTTTACTGGTCGTTGGGCTTTCCAGTCATGTGTCTAACCCAGACACCAAGGATGCACTAGCCGGGTCATCCTTAGTGCCGGTCCCAAGCCCGGATAAATGGGGAGGGTGGTGTCAGGAAGGCCATCCGGCGTAAAACCTTTACCAAATCAAATATGCAGATCATAAATCAGATTTCCATACCGGATCGGTCGAGGTCCGGGTTACCAACAACCGCCACCGGTACTGTTGGCCAGCAGGGTGCCGGTGGAAACCATGCTACTGTTGGGGGAAGGAGAAGGAGAGGGGGGAGGCATGTCCAGAGGCAGTGGGAGAGGAGGAAGGGGAGGAGTGTGGAGGTGAGGGTCAGAACTTTGAATGTTGGCACTATGGCTGGTAGAGGGAGAGAGCTGGCTGATATGATGGAGGGAAGAAAGGTAGGTATACTGTGTGTACAAGAGACCAGGTGGAAGGGGAGTAAGGCCAGGAGTATCGGAGGTGGGGTCAAACTCTTCTACCATGGTGTGAATGGGAGGAGAAATGGGGTGGGGGTCATTCTGAAGGAGGAGTATGTCAAGAGTGTGTTGGAGGTGAAGAGAGTGTCAGACAGAGTGATGAGTATGAAGCTGGGAATCGCACGACGTGTGATGATGATGAAAGCCAGTCAATCAATCAATCAAAGTTATTGACATGTTAAAGAAAACATAAGCAATAAAAACAAGCAAACAATACACACACACACACACACACATATATGTATATATATATATATATATATACATATATATATATATATATATATAAATAATACGGCTCATGTTGAGAAGGGGTCAGGAGAAGGTGGGATCTTTTCTGGTCCTGCCCCCTTATACTAGTCATGCCTTGGTAATAGAAAATAAAAGCTCACTTTACAGCCATCAGTGTCCGTGATGTCTGTCTCAGTCGACTCAAACAAATCAACCCATTTGGACAAAAAGAGAAAAGAAAACTGGTCACTGGTCCGGCGTCTGGTAACGGTCCGGTATGCTGTTTGTGAAGAGTTGTCTAGTCCAGATAAATAAAGTGCCACGTGTTTTCAGCTCATGGCTGCAGTGGCTCCACAAACCAACTCCCTCGCTTGTAGCACAGTGATGTTCTGCATCCGTCCTGGCTGGTGGTGTTGTGAATGTACAGCTTCCTCTCACACCGCCTTTACTTCCTCTCAGCTGGGACAGCACTCGGACACTGACAGGTAATTATTCAGTTATCAATTTGAATGGTTTTAAAAATCAGCCAGGTCTTAAACAGTTGGTGCTTTTAGTTTGGTAAGAAGTGGATGTGTTGGTTCTCTGTAAGTGGTTTCCTTTACATTCGTGTAGCTCTTCTTTGGAGGGTGGAGACTGGATCTGTGTTTGTTTTGGATGTGTTCCCCCACACGTCCACACAGCAGGGAATGTGTGGAGCAGCACAATGTCTACAGGGACGCCTGATTCACAAGAGCTCTGACTTTGTTCAGCATTGCAATTGATTTGGATATTTTAGCTTTAATATCATTTATGTTCGGCCTCCAACTTCATTCGTTTTCTATGACACATTTCATTCCAGATGCTTTTTTGATTTCTACGTCATTTATCATGAGTTTCGTGTCTGAGTTGGTGGAGCGATTCCCAACGATTATACATTTCGTTTTGCTTAAATTCAGTGAGTTTATTTGCATCAAACCAACTCGTCATCCTGCTCAAGTCCTTTTCCACTGTATCCAAGAGTTGTTCCAAGTTGTCTCCACAGCACAGTAAGTTTGTGTCACCGGGGAATAGAGCGGTTTTCCGGGTTTTTAACACTTCACATATATTGTTTATGGACAATATGAACAACAGTGGTCCCAACGCTGAGCCCTGGGGCATCCCACACCTAACCTTCAGTAATTGTGATATGAAGATTTATATTTCGACATATTGGTACATATTGTGTAGGTAACTGGATAACCAGGATTGTACTCTGATTTAGTTTAGTTTAAACGTTTATTTGGGAAGGGACAATGTACATGAATCAACATTCGAAACAAATGTAAATGTACCCGAGTTAATAGGCTAGTTTCCATCGGCAGTCCCTTTGCTTGATGTTGTTAGGCATCCTAGGTTAACAAAATAGATACAAGAACAACAACAGCAAACAAACAACATATACAGAATGTACAAATAATGTAGAAAAAATAAGAAAGATAATTATAAATATAAAAAACAGACTAACAACACAGCTAATGTACAGTACAGTTAAGCAACATGTTAAAGGTGTGTGTGAATAGCGTCAATGTTGACATTGTTGGTTCTTAATAAACAATGTCTTGACATTACACTTAAATGAATAATATGATGGGGACTCTAATTGATTGTGATGCTGAGTTCCACTGATGCGATGCTCTAAAGAAAAAGATGGCCTGACCAAATGCGCGTCTCCTGAGTGGGATTGTGCGGTCTCCTCCAGCTGCACCTCTAGTACCTCTGTTTATGGTAGATCTGAAGTAGATGAAGCTGGACCATAGCTTTGTACTCTTTTATTATTATTAACTAGAAGAACCCCGCTACAATGTAGCGGTTTGGTTCTCCACCCGTCTAAATCTCCCTCCTCTTCATCCTGCCAGCTAACCGCCTTCCGCCTCCCCCCAAATGCTCAGCCGGCCATAGTCGGATCTGACGAGACCGGGACGCGAACCCCGGTCCCCAGTGGGCAACCGCATCGACACAAAGCCGATGCTTAGACCGCTACACCACCGCGGACCCCGGCTTTTGCCCTCCGGAGACGTTCGGCTGGAGAGAGACAGGTTCAACCCAAATGCATAGGCTCCTCCGCTAGGGAGACGGGAGTAGCGGAGCAGGGCGCTGTACAGGGAGCTCTCATGAGGAGTGGAGCGGTGGGGCAAGAA
Organism: Lampris incognitus; assembly: GCF_029633865.1. Taxonomy (NCBI): domain Eukaryota; kingdom Metazoa; phylum Chordata; class Actinopteri; order Lampriformes; family Lampridae; genus Lampris; species Lampris incognitus. The sequence continues at coordinate 114,777,378 of NC_079213.1, read as the reverse complement.
GGGGAGCAAGGATGGCTGACGGCTGGCTCGCTAACGGCGGCGCTCCAACAGACAACTGTCTCATTTAACTGACAGGGAAATTAATTCGTCTGGGCTAGCAGACTCATCCCTGGCAGTTAGTTCACCTTTTACTGAGTCGCTCAGTTCATTCAGGAAAACTCCCTAGAGTGATGTGTCATTCCCCGCGGACTCTGCCGCTAAAATCCTGAACTCGACCGAATGCTCTGCTACACTATGGGGGCCCTGGCGAAGTAACAAGTGTCACTTGTTTCCATCTCTGCCCTGGAACGGATGGTCAAAACCTTTCATTTCTGAAATAAAGTTGGCATAAGCGGAACTTAACGGAGGATGTGCTATCCCAGACTGCTGACCCCCAAGATCTAGCTTTTCCCGTAAGCAACTCCACAACATAAGCGATGTTGGACCTATCAGTGGCATATGTCTGCGACTGTTGCTCAAAAACAAGGGAGCACTGGAATAAAAAGGACCTGCACATCCCCAGATCTCCGTCGTAAAACTCCAGCACTGGAACATAAGGCTCTCTTGGCAGGCACTAGGGATGCCAGAGGTGGTCTGGAGTTGTTGTGAGAGAGCTGGGGGGAACTGGCTCTCAACCCAGGATTTAATGTGTTCACCATTTGGCAGAGAACTCGGTCATGCCGACTCACGAGGTTTCCCTGTGAGGTCATCTGAACCTGCTGGGTCTATGATAGCCAGATTGTTCTGTTGTGATTTACCAAGTAGACCCAAGTGCAGAAACAGACTGAACGTAACTGAGTGAGGTGGATTTACTAGAAAAGGAAACGCATGGAAAGGGGGTTTGAAGCGCCGTAGATCAAGCAGGGAGGCAGGAAAGCAAACGGGTGAGAGGCAATTTTGGGCAAAAGAGAGGAGAAAGCGATTAGCAAAAGCAGGATAAGGCAAGATAAACAGATTGTCACAACACAAGGAGTAATCTCTAAATTCTCAGAGAGGCCTGAAGTATTTCACTACCAACTGTAGCTGGGGCAATGATCTGGCGATGAGTGAGTGAAGAGCCAGGGGTGATATACTGCTGGGATTGATGAGCTTGATGGAAGACAGGTTTAGATGAGTAGGAGGGAACACAGGAATGGAGCGCCACACCCTCACCACACAGGAATACACAGAGACATGGGGGGAAACTGGTTGGTACGGACAGTAGCTGTGACAGATGAAACTTAATTGTCTTTGGAGCAAAGGAAGAACAATCAAAAGTCAGCGCTCAGCTGCAATCGGTAATGTTAAAAACCACAAACCAAGCCAGAAATCTGGGTGTATTCATGGACTTAGACCTGAATTTCAATAGCCACATTAAGATAATTACAAAGTCAGCCCACTATCACCTGAAGAATACATCAAGAATCAGAGTCAGAATCAGACTCGTATTTATTGCCAAGTACAAGAACATACAAGGAATTTGTCGTGGTATGTTGGTGCAAGAGGCAAAGATTAACAGTAAATATTAAAGATAAAAGTTAAAATGAATAATGAATAAAATACATACACAAAATAAAATAAAAATGGTGCAATAGTTTGCCACTGGTTCAGAGTTGAAACACGAGAGACCACGTGGCAGGCCCTGATGCCTGGCATTTAGGCCAAGGAAGTGGCGTGGCGAAGAAGAGAACCATGCCTGGAGAGATGGCACAAGATGAGACTTCCTGGGGCAGAGAGGACATACTGGATTGGTGTCCATAACCAAATTCTGCATATAGATAGCATCCATTGGCGATTTCTGAGTAATGGCACTTCGTATGCCGCCATGGCTCTTCTGGATCCTAAACACTTTAGTCAGCTAACATCCAGTGCCAGTGGCCTTCCACAGGCAGCCCTTCAAGGACGAAGCAAATATTTGATCAAATTTGATAGCAGAGCAACGGTGACCAATTTACAGAATGAGCTCATGAGTCAGTGGACTAGGTTAAAACAAGAATACACAACCAGGACTATGGAGGATCATGGACCTGAAGGAAATGAAGACGAGGTGGAGATGGTGAACAGGAGCTGTGTGTCTTGCAAGGACTGTCCAGTGTGTTGCTACTGTATTTTTAGTCAGTACAACCTATTGACTGACACATACCACATCCTGGGCCTTGCTTACAAGTTTCTACGTACCCTGTCAGTAACCCGGGTAGCTTGCGAGTGGAGCTTCTCTACTCTGAAATTCATCAAGAGTAGGCCCAGGAGCACTCTATCTCAACAGCACCTGGAGGCTTGTATGCTCATGGTTACTGAGCGAGGTCACCAGGTCACCTGGACGGTGACCTGGTTATAGATGGCGTTGTTGAGAGAAATGAGCTGCTGCAGAAATGGCTAATTTAAGGAGGTAGGACATATGTTTATTTTTATTTTATTCTATGACTTGCCTATTCACCAGTCTTTTCACCAACATATTTCTTCTTGTATTACTTCTTTTACTGGTCAGATGGTTCCAGAGATTTTTTTTTTTCTGATTTTTCCCTTTTTTCTCCCAATTTAGTGGCCAATTGATCCCTATTTTAATTCAAACACCCACCCTCGTACTGCATGCGTTCGCCAACTGCATCTCTCCGGCCGGCAGTCTCGAAGGAAAGCGCCTCCCCACTTTGGTGACAAGGCGAATCCAAGCCGAACCACTGTTTTTCCGACACACACAGAGACGCATTCATATGACGAACACAAGCCGACTCCGCCCCCCTCCCGAAGACAGCGTTGCCAATGATTGCTGCTTCATCGAGTCCGGCCATAGTCGGATCTGACGAGACCGGGGCGCGAACCCCAGTCCCCAGTGGGCAACTGCATCGACACCAAGCCGATGCTTAGACCGCTACGCCACCGCGGACCAAGTTCCAGAGATTCTTGTCACCTCGCTGCCAGTGCCACTGAACCAAAATGGGCTCCTTCTAGCCAGCCTCCTCCTAAGAGCAACACGTTCCCCTTGTTCTATTTTACATCTGTTTTACTAAAGTTATTGTTGTAAATATTGTTCAGTAATCTTGTTTACATAGTGTGGGTGGTGGTGTATCATTGGGGGGTTGGTGGGCTGGTCTGAGTCAAAAAGTCCAGGGCCATCTTTCATTCCCAGTCCGCCCCTGTTGTATACTTTATTCCAGTTATGCTAGTAATTTATTTTTGGAAGCATTCATGGATTCCTGTGTTCTTGCTCTTGTATATTTAATGTTGTTGGGGACTTTGTTCTTCATGTTGTACAGGAAAAGTTGTACAGGAAAAGCAGACATGGAAAATATACAACAGTGATCTGAAATAGCAACATCCATGACCCAGGGTACAGTAATGTTAAGTCCTTTTGATATGACTAAGTCCAGAGTATGCCCCTTGTTGTGGGTGGGTCCAGAAATATGCTGGGTGAGAGCAAATGCCTCCAGCAAGCTAATTAGGTTTCTAGCATCGGGGTCCGTTTGATTGTCAACCCAAACATTAAAATCACCTGAGATGATGAAACAATCATACTCAGTGGAAACCGTAGTCAGTAGCTCAGAAAATTCATCAAGACAGCCATGTTTACATTTTGGTGGCCGATAGACAGTAGTTATTAAAATCAAGCCATCACTTGGCTTGTGTGTGTGTGGCAGGGGTTAGCGCGGTCGCCTCACAGCAAGAAGGTCCTGGGTTCGAGCCCCAGGGTGGACCAACCTTGGGGGTCGTGCCGGGTCGTCCTCTGTGTGGAGTTTGCATGTTCTCCCCGAGTCTGCCTGGGTTTCCTCTGGGTGCTCCGGTTTCCTCCCAAGGTCCAAAGACATGTAGGTCCGGTGAATCAGTCATACTAAATTGTCCCTAGGTGTGATGGTGTGTGTGTGTGTGTGTGTGTGTCGGCCCTGTGATGGCCTGGTGGCCTGTCCAGGGTGTCTCCCTGCCTGCCGCCCAATGACTGCTGAGATAGGCTCCAGCATCCCTGCAAGCCTGAGAGCAGGATAAGTGGTTTGGATGATGGATGGATGGATGATGGATGGATGGATGGATGGATGGATGGATGGATGTTAAAATCGTAGCACTACAATGTACAGTAAAAGCAAGGTATTCAGAAGATGTGAATTCCCCGAGGGGGATTTCCCTGCAGCTGTAGGAATCAGAGAAGACGGCAGCGATTCCACCGCCTCGCTTATCAGATCTGGTGGTATGGATGAATTTGAAGCCAGGAGGTTCAGTCTCAATGAGCGCGACTGCACCGTGGTGGGAGTGCCATGTTTACTGCATCATCCACACACCTGGTGGCTCTGAACAAACAACACAAAACCAAGTGCACCAACACAGCAAGGCTGCTATCCGTGGTGCCATCTTGAGATTGACTGAACTGCTTGAATTAAAGGATTTATGTCTCAGCAGGATGCATTTATCTTCGGTCGACTCAACTACTGTAATGGTGTCCTTGCAGGTCTTTCTAAAATAAAAATGGATCAAACAGCTGCAGCTGATTCAGAACACTGCTGCCCGAGTCCTTACTAGGACCAAAAAAGTGGATCACATCACTCCGGTCCTGAGGTCACTACACCGACTCCCTGTCCATCAAAGAACTGATTTTAAAACTCTGCTCTTGGTTTATAAAGCAATGAATGGTTTAGGGCCAAAATACACTTCTGATCTACTGCTGCACTGTGAACCACGCAGACCTCTGAGACGGTCTGGGACAGGTCTGCTTTCTGTCCCCAGAGTCCAAACTAAACACGGAGAGGCAGCTTTCAGTTGTTATGCACCACATATCTGCAACAAACTCCCTGAAAACTGCATGTCTGCTGCAATTCTCAGTTCTTTTAAATCAAGGCCGAAGACGTTCCTCTTATTAAATAAAGCTTGAAGCTTGGGATTTTCATCTTATACCGCACTGTAACTTTTACTCTGTCTGTTACTCTGTCTGTTACCCTGTCTGTTACTCTGTCTGTTACCCTGTCTGTTACTCTGTATGTTACCCTGTCTGTTACCCTGTCTGTTACTCTGTCTGTTACTCTGTCTGTTACCCTGTCTGTTACCCTGTCTGTTACTCTGTCTGTTACCCTGTCTGTTACCCTGTCTGTTACTCTGTCTGTTACTCTGTCTGTTACCCTGTCTGTTACCCTGTATGTTACCCTGTCTGTTACTCTGTCTGTTACTCTGTCTGTTACTCTGTCTGTTACCCTGTCTGTTACTCTGTCTGTTACCCTGTCTGTTACTCTGTCTGTTACCCTGTCTGTTACCCTGTCTGTTACTCTGTCTGTTACTCTGTCTGTTACTCTGCATGTTACCCTGTCTGTTACCCTGTCTGTTACTCTGTCTGTTACTCTGTCTGTTACTCTGTATGTTACCCTGTCTGTTACTCTGTATGTTACCCTGTCTGTTACTCTGTCTGTTACCCTGTATGTTACCCTGTCTGTTACTCTGCATGTTACCCTGTCTGTTACTCTGTCTGTTACCCTGTCTGTTACTCTGTCTGTTACTCTGTCTGTTACTCTGTCTGTTACTCTGTATGTTACCCTGTCTGTTACTCTGTCTGTTACCCTGTATGTTACCCTGTCTGTTACTCTGCATGTTACCCTGTCTGTTACTCTGTCTGTTACCCTGTCTGTTACTCTGTCTGTTACCCTGTCTGTTACTCTGTCTGTTACTCTGCGTATTTGATCCATCGTTTTAATTGTACTTACATGTCTTTTATGTTGCTTTTCCATTTTGTTCTGATGCATTTTATGTTTTATGTAAAACACTTTGTATTGACTTGTTGCTGAAATATGATATACAAATACATTTACCTTTCCTAGACACAGACAGACACAGACAGATAGACAGACACATAGATACAGACAGACAGACAGACAGACAGACAGACAGACAGACAGATAGACAGATAGATAGATAGATAGATAGATAGATAGATAGATAGATAGATAGATAGATAGATAGATAGATAGATAGATAGATAGATAGATAGATAGATAGATAGATAGATAGATAGATAGATAGATAGATAGATAGATAGATAGATGATGAATGGATGGATGGATGGACAGATAGACAGGCAGGCAGGCGGGTTTGTTCATGTGTGCTGCTGGGACAGCAGCATTATCATGGTCAGGAACATGAGCAAGAGAAACTCTGCAGGCTGCAGCCAGCAGCACTGTGACGACATCAGTGACGACATGATGTCATGTGTCTGCAGGACCGTCCCAGTACACCAGCTGCTCTGTGAGGAGCCAAGCGGCTGGTTGGTCTCTCTCTCTTCTCTCTTTTCTCTCTTCTCTCTCTTCTCTCTCTTCTCTCTCTCCTCTCTCTTCTCTCTCTCCTCTCTCCTCTCTCTTCTCTCTCTCCTCTCTCTTCTCTCTCTCCTCTCTCTTCTCTCTCTCCTCTCTCTCTCCTCTCTCTTCTCTCTCTCCTCTCTCTCTCCTCTCTCTTCTCTCTCCTCTCTCTCCTCTCTCTCTTCTCTCTCTTCTCTCTCTTCTCTCTCTCCTCTCTCCTCTCTCTCCTCTCTCTTCTCTCTCTCCTCTCTCTCCTCTCTCTTCTCTCTTTTCTCTCTCCTCTCTCCTCTCTCCTCTCTCTTCTCTCTTTTCTCTCTCTTCTCTCTCTTCTCTCTCTCTCCTCTCTCTTCTCTCTCTTCTCTCTTTTCTCTCTCTTCTCTCTCTTCTCTCTCTTCTCTCTCTCTCCTCTCTCTTCTCTCTCTTCTCTCTCTCCTCTCTCTTCTCTCTCTCCTCTCTCTTCTCTCTCTCCTCTCTCTCCTCTCTCTTCTCTCTCTCTCCTCTCTCTCCTCTCTCTCCTCTCTCTCCTCTCTCTTCTCTCTCTTCTCTCTCTTCTCTCTCTCTCCTCTCTCTTCTCTCTCTCTTCTCTCTCTCCTCTCTCTCCTCTCTCTTCTCTCTCTTCTCTCTCTCCTCTCTCTCCTCTCTCTTCTCTCTCTTCTCTCTCTTCTCTCTCTCCTCTCTCTTCTCTCTCTCCTCTCTCTTCTCTCTCCTCTCTCTCCTCTCTCTTCTCTCTCTTCTCTCTCTCCTCTCTCTTCTCTCTCTCCTCTCTTCTCTCTCTCTCCTCTCTCTTCTCTCTCTTCTCTCTCTTCTCTCTCTCTCCTCTCTCTTCTCTCTCTTCTATCTTTTCTCTCTCTTCTCTCTCTTCTCTCTCTCTCTCCTCTCTCTCTTCTCTCTCTTCTCTCTCTTTTCTCTCTCTTCTCTCTCTTCTCCACGCTTCCATCGCTCGTCCTTGTGTTGGACAGACTGTCCACTCACAGCGCTGTGCAGCACTACATCATGTGGACAATGTTGTGCAGCTGGATGATAAGTCACATTCCAGCAGACTGCAAGAGGCAGTGGTGCACATGTCACTACTGGGCCCACTCAATCCTGTGTATGACACGTTATACCCCCACCCACCCCCACCCTCTCTCTCTCTCTCTTACACCCCCACCCTCTCTCTCTCTCTCTCTCTCTCTCTCTCTCTCTCTCTCTCTCTCTCTCTCTCTCTCTCTCTCTCTCTCTCTCTCTCTCCCCCCCCTCTCTCGGTGTGTGTGTGTGTGAGCGCTGGAGTGTTCAGTGATTAGTGAAACAGGATGGGGGCAGCACGCGGGCGGGGCTGATGGCGGAGAGCTGTCACTCGTCATTAGCTCAGCGCTGCGACCAATCAGGGGTGTGCTGAGGCGTGTCTAATGCTTCCTGCTCTGATCCCACCCCCCTCCTCTGCTGCCCCCCGCCGAAGACCTCCCTCCACTCACGGGCTGCGCTCTGCGCGCGTGCGTGTGTTGATGGGTTTGGCAGAGCGGCGGTCCTCCTCGGGCGCGGCGTCTGGGGTTCCTGTCCACGCTGGACCTCTTTCCGGCCGTCCGGGGACCTCCCGGATGGAGACGTGAAGACAGTGGCAGATGTTCTGCTAGTTGCACAGCTTCACATTCAGTTTGGCTTTTCATCTGCAGATAATGTGGACTTCTGACTTCAGAACCTGTTTAAGCCACGTCCTGCTGAAAACGGTCCTGCTACAAACGGTTCTGCTAAAAACGGTCCTGCTGAAAACGGTTCTGCTAAAAACGGTCCTGCTACAAACGGTTCTGCTAAAAACGGTCCTGCTGAAAACGGTTCTGCTAAAAACGGTTCTGCTGAAAACGGTCCTGCTAAAAACGGTTCTGCTGAAAACGGTTCTGCTACAAACGGTTCTGCTGAAAACGGTCCTGCTGAAAACGGTCCTGCTGAAAACGGTCCTGCTAAAAACGGTTCTGCTGAAAACGGTTCTGCTACAAACGGTCCTGCTAAAAACGGTTCTGCTAAAAACGGTCCTGCTGAAAACGGTCCTGCTAAAAACGGTTCTGCTGAAAACGGTTCTGCTAAAAACGGTTCTGCTGAAAACGGTTCTGCTAAAAACGGTTCTGCTGAAAACGGTTCTGCTAAAAACGGTCCTGCTTAAAACGGTCCTGCTAAAAACGGTCCTGCTGAAACGGAAAAGTTTTTCCTTTGCGGTTTAAAAAAGTTCCGGGTTCGGACGACATCGTTTTGAGTAGTGTACCGTGCACGGATAAGTAGACCCGGGTCAGCGATGTCTCCCTCAGTGCGAGACATACGGGTTCGCGCCCCGGCTGCGGCAGCCCTCGTGGTTGCCCCCCCCCCCCCCTCCGATTCGCTACGGACTCACAAAACGACTGAAAACGCTGTAGTGTGCATGCCAGGCCAGTAGGTAGCGGTAAAACTTTGTAGTAGAGAGCTCTTCCGGTGGACGCCACTAACGCCACGCGCCTGCGCACAAACGCTTTCGTGGACGCTACAAAACAGTTTTGTGTGGACGGACGGTGGAGTCGTTACCCCGCGTGACGCTGGACCAGGAAAACGCTGATGAGCGTTAATAAACTCAGCAGACATAACATCACACAGCTCGGTAATGAGCGTTAATAAACTCAGCAGACATAACAGCACACAGCTCGGTAATGAGCGTTAATAAACTCAGCAGACATAACAGCACACGGGTCGGTAATGAGCGTTAATAAACTCAGCAGACATAACAGCACACAGCTCGGTAATGAGCGTTAATAAACTCAGCAGACATAACAGCACACAGCTCGGTAATGAGCGTTAATAAACTCAGCAGACATAATAGCACACGGGTCGGTAATGAGCGTTAATAAACTCAGCAGACATAACAGCACACAGGTCGGCAATGAGCGTTAATAAACTCAGCAGACACAGCAGCACACAGGTCGGTAATGAGCGTTAATAAACTCAGCAGACACAGCAGCACACAGCTCGGTAATGAGCGTTAATAAACTCAGCAGACACAGCAGCACACAGGTCGGTAATGAGCGTTAATAAACTCAGCAGACACAGCAGCGCACAGGTCGGCAATGAGCGTTAATAAACTCAGCAGACACAACAGCACACAGGTCGGTAATGAGCGTTAATAAACTCAGCAAACACAGCAGCACACAGGTCGGTAATGAGCGTTAATAAACTCAGCAGCACACAGCTCGGTAATGAGCGTTAATAAACTCAGCAGACATAACAGCACACGGGTCGGTAATGAGCGTTAATAAACTCAGCAGACATAACAGCACACAGGTCGGTAATGAGCGTTAATAAACTCAGCAGACATAACAGCACACAGCTCGGTAATGAGCGTTAATAAACTCAGCAGACACAGCAGCACACGGGTCGGTAATGAGCGTTAATAAACTCAGCAGACATAACAGCACACAGCTCGGTAATGAGCGTTAATAAACTCAGCAGACATAACAGCACACGGGTCGGTAATGAGCGTTAATAAACTCAGCAGACACAGCAGCACACGGGTCGGTAATGAGCGTTAATAAACTCAGCAGACATAACAGCACACAGCTCGGTAATGAGCGTTAATAAACTCAGCAGACATAACAGCACACAGCTCGGTAATGAGCGTTAATAAACTCAGCAGACACAGCAGCACACAGCTCGGTAATGAGCGTTAATAAACTCAGCAGACACAGCAGCACACGGGTCGGTAATGAGCGTTAATAAACTCAGCAGACATAACAGCATACAGCTCGGTAATGAGCGTTAATAAACTCAGCAGACATAACAGCACACAGCTCGGTAATGAGCGTTAATAAACTCAGCAGACACAGCAGCACACAGCTCGGTAATGAGCGTTAATAAACTCAGCAGACACAGCAGCACACAGCTCGGTAATGAGCGTTAATAAACTCAGCAGACACAGCAGCACACGGGTCGGTAATGAGCGTTAATAAACTCAGCAGACATAACAGCACACAGCTCGGTAATGAGCGTTAATAAACTCAGCAGACATAACAGCACACAGCTCGGTAATGAGCGTTAATAAACTCAGCAGACACAGCAGCACACGGGTCGGTAATGAGCGTTAATAAACTCAGCAGACACAGCAGCACACGGGTCGGTAATGAGCGTTAATAAACTCAGCAGACATAACAGCATACAGCTCGGTAATGAGCGTTAATAAACTCAGCAGACACAGCAGCACACAGCTCGGTAATGAGCGTTAATAAACTCAGCAGACATAACAGCACACAGCTCGGTAATGAGCGTTAATAAACTCAGCAGACACAGCAGCACACAGCTCGGTAATGAGCGTTAATAAACTCAGCAGACACAACAGCACACGGGTCGGTAATGAGCGTTAATAAACTCAGCAGACATAACAGCATACAGCTCGGTAATGAGCGTTAATAAACTCAGCAGACACAGCAGCACACAGGTCGGTAATGAGCGTTAATAAACTCAGCAGACACAGCAGCACACAGGTCGGTAATGAGCGTTAATAAACTCAGCAGACATAACAGCACACAGCTCGGTAATGAGCGTTAATAAACTCAGCAGACATAACAGCACACAGGTCGGTAATGAGCGTTAATAAACTCAGCAGACATAACAGCACACAGCTCGGTAATGAGCGTTAATAAACTCAGCAGACACAGCAGCACACGGGTCGGTAATGAGCGTTAATAAACTCAGCAGACATAACAGCACACAGCTCGGTAATGAGCGTTAATAAACTCAGCAGACACAGCAGCACACAGCTCGGTAATGAGCGTTAATAAACTCAGCAGACATAACAGCACACAGCTCGGTAATGAGCGTTAATAAACTCAGCAGACACAGCAGCACACAGCTCGGTAATGAGCGTTAATAAACTCAGCAGACACAGCAGCACACGGGTCGGTAATGAGCGTTAATAAACTCAGCAGACATAACAGCACACGGGTCGGTAATGAGCGTTAATAAACTCAGCAGACATAACAGCATACAGCTCGGTAATGAGCGTTAATAAACTCAGCAGACACAGCAGCACACAGGTCGTTAATGAGCGTTAATAAACTCAGCGGACACAACAGCCGCCATTGATAACGGCGTCTTCTCACTCGCGCATGGCTATTTGGCTGAAAACGTAGTACGCATGTGCGAAGTGGGGCCGTGACGTCACCGTTTTGCTAGTTTCCACGGCGGCGCTGGGGTTGCGTTTCAGAAGAGGTCACCCTGGAACCTGGTTTCTACAGTTTGCCTTTTCAGGCCCCCAAACACTGCTGTCGTGTGAACGAACGGCCAAAACACAACAACACTTTACCGTTTTCTGTCGAACACGTTGCCGTGGAAACGGCCCGAATTCCAGTTAAGTTGGGATGAAGGACTTGGACTCGTGGCTCAGCTTCAAGACGCGGAGCATCACATTAAGGACGTGTAGAACATGTCAGAACTCTGGAGCTCCATAACCAAGAAGGTGGAGAGAGAGGGAGTGTTTGTCAGGAGTGCCAGGAGGAGGAGACCTGGTTTCTCCTGCAGGAATCCTCGGCAGAGTTGCCAGGAGGAGGAGACCTGGTTTCTCCTGCAGGAATCCTCGGCAGAGTTGCCAGGAGGAGGAGGAGACCTGGTTTCTCCTGCAGGAATCCTCGGTAGAGTGGCCAGGAGGAGGAGACCTGGTTTCTCCTGCAGGAATCCTCGGCAGAGTGGCCAGGAGGAGGAGGAGGCCTGGTTTCTCCTGCAGGAATCCTCGGCAGAGTTGCCAGCAGGAAGAGACCTGGTTTCCCCGGCAGGAATCCTCGGCAGAGTGGCCAGGAGGAGGAGGAGGCCTGGGTTTCTCCTGCAGGAATCCTCGGCAGAGTGGCTCTGTGAAAGGCATTATCCTTACATAAGCAGGATGTGTGTGTAGTTGTGTGTTGGGACTGCGTTGGAGCAGGCCGTGGTCCATGTAAAACACATTACTTCCCCCTGACGGAGCTCTGTCACATCCAAAGGTCAGCAGCAGGAAGTTGAGGGAAAGTTGGCGTCTGTCCATCACACTGCTTCCGTTTGTCTGATTCCACCAGTCCCGTGTCCAGCCATCCTGATGACTCGTCATGACTTGTGATGACTTGTGACTTGCAGCTTTTGCGTGGCGACTCCAGGATGGCGGAGTGGCGTTGGCCCTGTGCCTGCCTCGGCCTCGGCCCCGGGCTCCTGTCAGAGGAATGCTGCCGTGTCTTCCTTCCTCGTTGACCCGTGATTAAAGCCTGGAACCTTCTGTTCCACAGTAAAAAAACAAAACAAAATGTTCTTTTCAGACCCAGTAAGTTTGTTGGCCCTGAAGTGA
>NC_079213.1:114757359-114759859 GCF_029633865.1 Lampris incognitus | reverse complement strand
CTGGTACATCATTGTTACCTGCTGGTACATCAGGGTATCTGCTGGTACATCAGGGTATCTGCTGGTACATCAGGGTATCTGCTGATACATCAGGGTACCTGCTGGTACATCAGGGTATCTGCTGGTACATCAGGGTACCTGCTGGTACATCAGGGTATCTGCTGGTACATCAGGGTATCAGCTGGTACATCAGGGTCCTGCTGGTACTCAGGGTACCTGCTGATACATCAGGGTATCTGCTGGTACATCAGGGTACCTGCTGGTACATCAGGGGTATCTGCTGGTACATCAGGGTACCTGCTGGTACATCAGGGTATCTGCTGTACATCAGGGTACCTGCTGGTACATCAGGGTACCTGCTGATAGATCAGGGTACCTGCTGGTACATCAGGGTACCTGCTGGTACATGATAGTACCTGGTGATATGAGCTGAGAGTCCCACGGCTCATTGACACTTGTATAATAATCCCATTTCTGCTAAATATAATACCCCAGTCCTTTAAATGACAGAGCCTCTCGTTGCACAGAAGTAACCAGGTGATGTGTGGTAGGACAGGTGTCATCACACTGGCTGAGGATCACAACATTCCCCTCAGCGCCCCCCTTAACTCCCACTGACCATTCATCCCTGTGTCTGGTGGAAGACCTCGTCTCCATCAGACACAGGGACGATGACAAGGGAAGCCAACTAGAGATGGAGAAAATACCCTGTTTTTACTCAGATATTACTCAGTAAATACTTCCGGTTTTACTCATATATTACTCAGTAAATACTTCCTGTTTTACTCATATATTACTCAGTAAATACTTCCTGTTTTACTCGTATATTACTCAGAAAATACTTCCTGTTTTTACTCAGATATTACTCAGTAAATACTTCCTGTTTTACTCATATATTACTCAGTAAATACTTCCTGTTTTACTCGTATATTACTCAGAAAATACTTCCTGTTTTACTCATATATTACTCAGTAAATACCCCAGTTTCCTGTTTTACTTCTGTGTACCCACTGGACCATAGTTCACAGGGCGGCATCACTACATTTTATTATATTATATCATATCATATCATATTATATCACATATCATACCGTATCATATGTTATATCATATCATATCCTATCCTATCATATTACATTATGTAATTTCATATCATACCATATCATATATTATATTATATTATATTATATCATATTATATATATCATATATCATACCATATCATATATTATATTATATCATATCATATCATATTATATTATATCATATATCATACCCTATCATATTATGTTATATCATATCATACCATATCATATATTATATTATGTATAATCATATCATATCCTATCATATCATATCATATCATATATGTTATATCATATTATATTATATTGTATTATATCATATATCATATCCTATCATATAATATTATGTTATATCATATCATATTATGTTATATCATATATATCATATGTTATATGATATCATATTATATTGTATTATATCATATATCATATCATATTATGTTTATCATATATATCATATTATGTTATATGTCACATCATATATATTATATTATGTTATATCATATATCCTATCATATCGTATCATATATCATATTGTTATATCATATATCATATCATATATGTTATATGTTATATGTTACATCGTATATCGTATATCATATCGTATAGTATATTATATTATGTTAATATCTATATCATACAATATATTATATTATATTATGTCATATATTATATCGTATTAGATCATATTGTATTACACCATATATCATATCATATCATATCATATCATATCATATATTATAATATATCATATTGTATTGTATTATATTATATTATCAGAAAACACACAGACCTCGGAAAGGCGGACCGAGGGTTTCCGGGAGGGTTGTGTTATTCTGAATCTCAGGTCCTGTTTTGTGTCACCAGGGACTGTTTTGTGTCACCGCGCGGGAGCGACTGGACTTCCGGGACTTGTAGCGCGCGGGAGCGACCTGGACTTCCGGGACTTGTAGCGCGCGGGAGCGACTGGACTTCCGGTGGGTGGTCCGCCAGCAGCGGGAAGAAACACAAAGAGCGTGTGTGGCGAGAGGAACGCGGCCTCCCTGCTGCGCAGGCGTAGTCTGTTGGCCCTCCTTGCCCCGCACACGCCGGTCTGAGTCAGCGGACGTCCGGCTCCCCTGCTCGAACCACCCAAACCAGACCGGACCCGTCCGCCCTCCGTTCCAGCACCGGTAGTATTTTGTCTCCCAGCTCGTCCTCAGGGGTCAAACGTGCACCGTGGCGTTGAGCTGTGAAGGACGGGACAGCTGGACCAGAGGAGACGCCTTCCTGTTCGGCACCGAACCGGCAGCGCTGCAGGCATCTCTGGCTTTTCTGGCCAGCTCCCACTGAGACGCGTGTGGCATAATGCGCCTGTGGGGGGCGCTGCGGCTGAGAAAGGAAACGTGAGCAGCAGAACCCCCCTTTGTAAACCCT
>NC_079213.1:114727359-114752359 GCF_029633865.1 Lampris incognitus | reverse complement strand
CGTGACATTAATAACACAAGTTGTGCAGCATCACACATCACATGTACAATAACATTAATAACACAACGTGACATTAATAACACAAGTTGTGCAGCATCACACATCACATGTACAATAACATTAATAACACAACGTGACATTAATACACAACGTGACATTAATAACACAACGTGACATTAATAACATAAGTTGTGCAGCATCACACATCACATGTACAATAACATTAATAACACAACGTGACATTAATAACACAAGTTGTGCAGCATCACACATCACATGTACAATAACATTAATAACACAACGTGACATTAATAACACAACGTGACATTAATAACACAACGTTGACATTAATAACATAAGTTGTGCAGCATCACACATCACATGTACAATAACATTAATAACACAACGTGACATTAATAACACAAGTTGTGCAGCATCACACATCACATGTACAATAACATTAATAACACACGTGACATTAATAACATAAGGTTGTGCGATTGCCATCACACATCACATGTACAATAACATAATAACACAACGTGACATTAATAACACAACGTGACATTAATAACACAAGTTGTGCAGCATCACACATCACATGTACAATAACATTAATAAAACAACGTGACATTAATAACACAACGTGACATTAATAACACAAGTTGTGCAGCATCTCACATCGCATGTGACGATGCGTTCGGCTCATGTGAAAGTCGTGTATCTATCAAGAAACGGGAGCAGCGCAGAGGCTTGACCGTGGACGTGGGGTGGGACAGGCAGCGTGGAGCTGTGGACGTGGGGTGGGACAGGCAGCGTGGAGGCAGCGGACGTGGGGTGGGACAGGCAGCGTGGAGCAGCGGACGTGGGGGTGGGACAGGCAGCGTGGAGCAGCGGACGTGGGGTGGGACAGGCAGCGTGGAGCAGCGGACGTGGGGTGGGACAGGCAGCGTGGAGCAGTGGACGTGGGGTGGGACAGGCAGCGTGGAGCTGTGGAACGTGGGGTGGGACAGGCAGCGTGGAGCAGCGGACGTGGGGTGGGACAGGCAGCGTGGAGCAGTGACGTGGGGTGGGACAGGCAGCGTGGAGCAGCGGACGTGGGGTGGGACAGGCAGCGTGGAGCTGTGGACGTGGGGTGGGACAGGCAGCGTGGAGCAGCGGACGTGGGGTGGGACAGGCAGCGTGGAGCAGCGGACGTGGGGTGGGACAGGCAGCGTGGAGCAGTGGACTGGGGGTGGGACAGGCAGCGTGGAGCTGTGGACGTGGGGTGGGACAGGCAGCGTGGAGCAGCGGACGTGGGGTGGGACAGGCAGCGTGGAGCAGTGGACGTGGGGTGGGACAGGCAGCGTGGAGCTGTGGACGTGGGGTGGACAGGCAGCGTGGAGCTGTGGACGTGGGGTGGGACAGGCAGCGTGGAGCTGTGGACGTGGGGTGGGACAGGCGGCGTGGAGCAGCGGACGTGGGGTGGGACAGGCGGCGTGGAGCAGCGGACGTGGGGTGGGACAGGCGGCGTGGAGCAGCGGACGTGGGTGGGACAGGCAGCGTGGAGCAGCGGACGTGGGGTCAGACAGGTGAGAAGGCTCCCTCATCCGCAGCAAAGCCTGATGGGAAAACTGCCGTCCTCCTCCCAACGCCGGTGTGAGCACAGACGGCCCCGTGTCCACACGCGCCAGCACAGATGTAGGCTCCCTCCATGTGCACGTGTGTTACATGGACGCGCGCGCGCGGCAAGCCACTTTAAGCAGGATATAAAGAGGAGAAAGGAGCAGAGGAAGTGATCACAATAATAATTAAAAAAAGAACTTTGATGCGTACATATGCAAATGAGTTGGGAAATGTCAAATTAGCATAGATGTTGGTTGACCCCGGCGCAGCTACAGGCTGTCTGCTGCTCTGACAGCTCGGCCACCGTCCAGACGGCTGCTTTCCATATCACACACTCCATCACCGCGGGGTCAGCCCCGCCCACTGCCGCCCGTCGTCACGGAGACGGAGACTGATGGAGTCTGACAGACAAAGCCCGGCTGACTGATGACTGACAGGCCAGGGAGGGAGAGACAGACTGAGAGAGACAGAGAGAGAGAGACAGAGAGAGAGAGAGAGAGAGAGAGAGAGAGAGAGAGAGAGAGAGAGAGAGAGAGAGAGAGAGGACAGAGAGAGAGAGAGAGAGAGAGAGAGAGAGAGAGAGAGACAGAGAGACAGAGAGACAGAGAGAGAGAGACAGAGACAAATAGAGAGAGAGAGACAGAGAGAGAGAGAGAGAGAGAGACAGAGAGAGAGAGACAAATAGAGAGAGAGAGACAGAGAGAGAGAGAGAGAGAGAGACAGAGAGAGAGAGACAAATAGAGAGAGAGAGACAGAGAGAGAGAGAGACAGAGAGAGAGACAAATAGAGAGAGAGAGACAGAGAGACAGAGAGACAGAGAGAGAGAGAGACAGAGAGAGAGAGATTGAGATTTTAAAACCCATTATTAAGCACTGCAATTGGTATAAAGACAAAAGGACATCAACTACAACAGCGCAAGTGAAGATAATGAATAAATACACAGAACCCTGCTGGGATCGGCTCCTGCACCCCCGAGCCCCCGAGAGCAGGAGGAGCGGCTCGGATGATGGATGGATGGAAATAAAACACAAGCCAACAATACAGCCAGGACTCTCCCTCGTTACACAAACTAGAAACAGAAAACCAGGTCTTCATCATGTCCCACTGAGCACAACACTCCCCCTACTGCCCATTTAAAGCTGAAAGCCTCTAAACTGTCTACCATGTTGTAGTAGGCATGCTCCACCCTGAGCCGAGCCTCCAGCAGTCCTATAAGAACCTGCAGAGTCCACACAGCCCACCGCCCGGCCTGGTTCTTATGGCTCAGCCAGATGGCTAATTTGGCAGTGGCTGATATGACTTTTAGAAATGTGTGTGTACCTTTCTCCCTCGCTAGGTATTTGGGACCATAAACAAACAACTGAAAAGAAAAAACCTCCCCCAAGCCCAAAAACCAGCCCCTTAACAAATCAAACACACCCACCGACCTAGCACACTGGACAAATAAACACGACACGCCTCCCCGTGACCAGGATCCAGATGCGCCCTGTGTCTGTTCATGGCTATCACTCCGTTCCCAATCCTCCACTGGAGGTCAGCTGACCGTTTTTCAACCGGTAGCTTGTACCGGGACCGCCAGCAGCCTTTCGGGGAAGAGCCTGGGCCAAAAAACTCAGACCACCTCAACACTTTCATGGCCTGCAGAGACTGAAAGTGCCTCACCTTCATACACAGGATGTAAGTTGTCTCCCCCCCCCCCCCAAGTCCTCAAACTTGTCCAGCCGTGGTGTCTCGAAAGAGAGGAGTCGGCCCCCCACCTCCTGCCACTCCCCCACATTAGGAGAGACAGTCAACTGTGGAAAGCTATAATTCACATCCTCCTCCTAGTGGCCAGCTAGCTCACGGTTCTCCATCATAAATGTCCTCAGGTACTCTGGAATCGACGCACACACCTCCTCAATAATATGACTCTACAGCCTGGGTCTGATTTTGGTGCGTTGCTGTAGGGTCCCCGTGGGCATCCGCAGATTGGGCGGCTCGGTGGTCCGCAAGAAGGTCCTGGGTTCGAACCTCGGGGTTGTCCAACCTTGGGGGTCATCCCACGTCGTCCTCTGTGTGGAGTTTGCATGTTCTCCCTATATATGTCTGCGGTGGGTTTTCTCCAAGCACCCGTTTCCCCCACCATCAAAAAGTTAGGGTTAATACTCCTGTCTGTGCCCCTGACCGAGCCATGGCAGGACGAACTGGAGTTGGTCCCCGGGTGCTGCACGGCCGTTGCTGCCTATGTGAACATGTGAACCGCTTATGGCCTACACTGGCACACTCAAAACATTTCAGCTGCCCCGAACTAGCATACACCGTGTACGGGCCATTACCAAGTTTAACTCTAAAGGAAACTTCCAAACTCTGTGTTGGAGAGTCAAAAAACATAAATACCTGTCTCCTGAGAGACTGAACATGTTTTACCTTCGGATCTGTACATCCAAGATTTCCAGTTTTGAAATCACTGGTGAACTGAACAAACCTCCGTAGCTCATTTTCCAACAGTTGGTTGGAGATAAACGGTGGAACACCTGACACTGTGATTCAGGTAGAGGGAACCGACAATGGGGAAACAGCAGTATAGATATTCCTGATAACTACACCACTCTCAATCATCTCACTAAGATGATGCTCCTCCTTCAAAAACATCACCACAGCCATGTTCCTCCTGGAAGCAAACAGGAGATTGTTATGATCAACTTCCTCTCCTATGGCCCACAAAACCTCCTCCACCGTCACGCTGGGCTCCGGTGGGACTATCCCAATCCCGTGATGGATAGACAGAGGTGGCGTCTCAGAGGACGCCATTCCTCCTGAAAACAACCCGACAAAACCACCGAACACTCGGTAAAAAGTATTAAGAAAATGTACCTGATCACGCACATAGGACAGATGAAGAATACGGGGGAAAATCTGAAAAATAAAATAAAATACAGCAAACAATGCAAACTCCATATGAATCTCACATTCACCACTCTCACTTAGGCTCACACAGCCAACTTCCCAGCATGCCATGCAGAGAGAGTTTTTTAAAACATGTCTTTATTTAGCAAAAAATTAACAAAAATCAGACTTGACATCTTTTTAACAATATGGGGGAAAAATCACTCCTTCACATTAACCTGTCCAATAAAGACTTCATTTTCCATCACAGAACCGATTCACATATCAATTTAGAGAGGGAGAGAGAGAGAGGGAGAGAAAGAGAGAGTGAAAGGGGGAGAGAGAAGAGAGAGAGTGAAAGGGGGAGAGAGAAGAGAAGAGAACAAGAGCAAGAGAACATAATTTATTTCTCAAGAACGTGGGGTGAGATAAGGCTGCGGTTTATCACCTGCCCGATTCAACATTTATATTAATGAACTGGCCACCATGTTGGAACAGTCCACAGCACCTGGTCTTACACTTCACAACTCTGAGATCAAATCCCTGCTGTACGCAGATGATTTAATACTGTTCAGTCCAACAAAAGGTGGACTTCAACAGAATCTGAACATACTTGAATGTTACTATCAGAACTGGGCCCTGGCAACTAACATCCAAAAGAGCAAAACAATTATATTTCAAAAAAGATCCAGATGTCAGGGAAACAAATGTCACTTTCAACTTGAACACTTAAAATAGAAAACTGTTTGGAATATAATTATTTATAAGTTCCACGGGAGATTTTAACCCAGCAGTCAATGAACTGAAAGAGAAAGCACGCGGGGGATTTTATGCAACCAAAAGACAAATTCGCATTCAGATTCCACTGTTAATTTGGCTCAAATTACTTCAAGCCAATGATAGAACCTATATTCTTCTCTATGGAAGCGACGTGCGGGGCCCGCAAACAAACCTAAATTCTGAACAATGGGGAAAACCTCCAAATGAAAATGCACATACTGAATTTTGTAAAAGCATCCTGCAGGTGCACAGGACAACAACTAATAATGCCTGCAAAGCTGAATAGGGCCGGGGTGCCCAGGTAGCGTAGCAGTCTATTCCGTTGCCTACCAACACGGAGATCGACGGTCCGAGTCCCCGTGTTGCCTCCGGCTTGGTAGGGCGTCCCTACAGACACAATTGGCCGTGTCTGCGGGAGGGAAGCCGGATGGATGTGGGTATATGCCTCCTCTGGTCGGTCGGGGCGCCTGTTCGGGGAACTGGGGGGAATAGTGCGATCTTCCCACGCACTGCGTCCCCCTGGTGAAGCTCCTCACTGTCAGGTGAAAAGAAGCAGCTGGCGACTCCACGTGTATGGGAGGAGGCATGTGGTAGTCTGCAGCCCTCCCCGGATTGGCAGAGAGGGTGGAGCAGTGACCGGGATGGCTCGGACGAGTGGGGTAATTGGCTGGATACAATTGGGAGAAAAAGGGAGGGGGAAAAAAAGCTGAATTGGGCTAATTTCCATTATTATTGAAAATCCAAAAACGATCATTTAAATATTGGCTTCATCTAAAAGAAAGTGACCCCCTCTCCTACCACCACAAAGCCCTGCAGCGCCAAGACATGAGAAATAAAAAAGGTCACCTCACTCAGCTGGTCCTGATACTCCGTTCCAGTCCCAGCAGTGTTCTGCGTCAGGAAACAGTAAAAATGATACTGGGGAAATGACAGAAAGTTGTGTTGTCGCAGGACAGTTTGTCTGCCTGCCACCACAAGAGACTCAGAATGACCTGCTGACCTACACCAGGCCTCCGTTTAACTTACTTTCTTTTATTCATGTATCATATGTATATATTACATATGTATATATATACATATACGTATATATATATATATATGTATACATATGCATATATTGCTGTCTTCTTCCTGTGTGTCGATCTTTACACTCTTGTGTATAGCTGTCTGTGGACAGTATGTGTTAACATTCATCATGTGTCCAACGCTCTGGCAATACTGTCCTTTCTTATAGACATGCCAAGAAAGCAAACTGAATTTGAATTTGAGTGAGTGAGGGAGAGCTAGAGAGAGAGACAGGGAGAGAGGGAGAGGGGGAGAGAGTGAAAAGGAGAGAGGGAGAGAGAGAGCGAGCGGGGAAGAGAGAGAGCGGGAGAGAGAGAGCGGGGGGGGGGAGAGAGAGAGGGGGGAGAGAGGAGGATGTGCTCTTGGCCTCGCTGGACTCCAGAGGAGAATATGTAAACACTTGATTATGTTAATGTGTTTGTTAATTTAATTTAATCAATTACATGTGGGCTGTTGTCCGAGACGCAGAAACGCTCGTGACCCCGGGCGGCGTCTGTCGTCTTGTCTGTGTTCTGTCTCGAGGAAGAGAAGACACGTGCAGCGGTTGCGTTTTCCTCCTCGGTCCGTTACCGCTCAGTAAACCAGTACGAGTCCTCGTATGTGTACATTCATTAGGAGAAGAGCAAATTACCAGATGTGTCATCACGTCATGACGTCAGCAGCAAAAGCTGATCCACATTTGGGTTCTTCTGATGGCAGGAAATGAGATTAGATCCCATCAGACTGTCTTTCAAAGGAGTTGGATCAAGTGCAACTGGACTTGGTATATATCCATGAAGACGTGTCGCCTCTCATCCAAGAGGCTTTCTCAGTTCGTGCCTTTCTGACTAGACCAAGCTAGTCTGACCAGACCAAGCTAGTCTGACTAGACCAAGTTAGTCTGACTAGGCCAAGCTAGTCTGACCAGACCAAGCTAGTCTGACCAGGCCAAGCTAGTCTGACCAGACCAAGCTAGTCTGACTAGACCAAGTTAGACTGACTAGGCCAAGCTAGTCTGACCAGACCAAGCTAGTCTGATTAGACCAAGCTAGTCTGACCAGGCCAAGCTAGTCTGACTAGACCAAGTTAGTCTGACTAGGCCAAGCTAGTCTGACCAGACCAAGTTAGTCTGACTAGGCCAAGCTAGTCTGACCAGACCAAGTTAGTCTGACTAGGCCAAGCTAGTCTGACCAGACCAAGCTAGTCTGACTAGACCAAGTTAGTCTGACTAGGCCAAGCTAGTCTGACCAGACCAAGCTAGTCTGACTAGACCAAGCTAGTCTGACCAGACCAAGCTAGTCTGACTAGACCAAGTTAGTCTGACCAGGCCAAGCTAGTCTGACTAGACCAAGTTAGTCTGACCAGGCCAAGCTAGTCTGACCATGCCAAGCTAGTCTGACCAGACCAAGTTAGTCTGACCAGGCCAAGCTAGTCTGACTAGACCAAGTTAGTCTGACCAGGCCAAGCTAGTCTGACCAGGCCAAGCTAGTCTGACCAGACCAAGCTAGTCTGACTAGGCCAAGCTAGTCTGACTAGGCCAAGCTAGTCTGACAGGCTGGTGATGAGACTCAGAATGTATCCTCTACGAGTCGTTGTCAGAGCTATAGATGTCCATGAGAGGCGACACGTCTTCACGGATATATACCAAGTCCAGTTGCACTTGATTCAACTCCTTTGGATATCCATGACCTGGATGAATAAGAACATTCACAGACATCAGATTGTTTATTAGCCACAAGACCGAGGCCGTTGTTCTCGGTACATTTTAAACTCTGCAGCACAACACATCCACGGACAACAACAGACACTCCACTTAATATCACCAACAATACAGCTACACAAACAGCCTTCAATACAGCTACACAAACAGCCTTCAATACAGCTACACAAACAGCCTTCAATACAGCTACACAAACAAATACATCACACATAACAATTAGTATGCATGTCAGTGGTGTGAGGAGGGTCTATATGGAGGAATTCAGACTCCTGATAGCTTTGGGGGGGAGGTTGTTTGTGAAGCGTTTAGTCTTAGTGGACAGTGACCTGTAGCGCCTCCCCGAGGGAAGGAGCTGGAAGAGGTGATGAGCAGGATGTGAGGGGTCAGAGGGGATCTTCTTTGCTGGCTTTACAGTCCAGGGAGTATGTAGAGGTTCAGCTGAGGGGAGTGGGCTGCCTAGGATTTTGGATGCCTTGCTGACAATCCGCTGCAGTTTTTTCCGTGTTTGACTGTCTGTGCTGCCGTACCATACTGTAATGCTACCATACTGTAATACTATAATACTACAATACTGTGATACTGTGATACTGTAATAGAAGATGTTATGATGGACTCGGTAATGGGGGAGTAAAACAGAAGGAGCAGTTGATGTTTGAGCTGGTATTTTTAAGCTGCCTAAGAAAGTCAAGTGGTTGTTGAGCTTTTACAGTCACGTGTTCAGGGGTAATTCTCCACTTCCGGGTGTTCCAAGGAGCGGCACGGTGGTGCAGTGGTTAGCGCGGTCGCCTCACATTAAGAAGGTTCTGGGTTCAAGCCCCGGGGTAGTCCAACCTTGGGGGTCGTCCCGGGTCGTCCTCTGTGGAGTTTGCATGTTCTTCCCGTGTCTGCGTGGGTTTCCTCCGGGGGCTCCGGTTTCCTCCCACAGTCCAAAGACATGTAGGTCAGGTGAATCTGCCGTACTACATTGTCCCTTGGTATGTGTGTGTGTGTGTGTGTGTGTGTGTCTCGGCCCTGTGTGATGGTCTGGTGGCCTGTCCAGGGTGTCTCCCCACCTGCTGCCCAGTGACTGCTGGGATAGGCTGCAGCATCCCCGCCACCCTGAGAGTGGGATAAGCGGTTCGGAAAATGGATGGATGGATGGATGTTCCAAGGAATTTAAAAGTCAGCGGTGGTGATGGGGTCTCTGCTCATTTGTATGGGTGTTTTGGGATTCGGCATGCATCGGAAGTCAATAATGAGTTCTGGGGTTTTGGCTGTATTAAGCAGGTCTACTGCAGTAGGCCTACAATGGTTGTGTCGTCTGCGTATTTTATTATTTTCACAGAGCTATCCGTGGATGTGAGGTGGGTGGTGTAAAGGGAGAAGAGCCAGGGGGGAGAGAACACAGCCCTGAGGAGCACCTGTACTGAGGGTTAAGAGGGTGTGAGGTTAGGTTATTAACCTTCACCCTCTGTGGCCTGTTCCACAGGAAGCTCTGAATCCAGTGGCATATGGCTGGGTCAGTGTTCATATCCAGGAGTATGGTGAAGAGTTTGAGTGGGTTGATGGACCTGAAGTCTATGAACAGGATGCGTGTGTAGGTGTTTGGTGATTCCAGGTGGTGCAGAGCATGGTGCAGGGCTATGCTAACTGCATCCTCAACAGACCGGTTGGCTTGATAGACAAACTGATATGGGTCCATCATTGGGGAGGTGCAAGATTTCAAGTGTGACAGAATGATGCGCTCATCATGGCCACAGATGTTAGGGCAACTGGTCTGAAGTCATGGAGGCAGGTGATCTTGGAGGGCTTTGGCGCAGGAATGATGGTAGAGAGTTGAAGCACTGTGGGACTGTACATTGGCTTAGAGAGGTGTTAAATATGGTAGAAAATATTGGGGCCAGTTCAGAATCAGAATCAGAAACTCTTTTTTATTGGTCGTTTCATTTCATGCACTTGCGCACATGAAATGAAACGACATATCGTTTCCCCCAGCCCACCGCAGTGCAACACAAAGACAACAACACACATCCAAAACCTACAAGAACTACAACAACACATATATCCAAACTAACACATATAGCCAAACAAACAAAAAATCACTGTCCACGAGAACGAACGCCAGCCAGGATGACCGTGGGAACTGCCGGTCTGCATGGGCTAGCAGTTAGCTTAGCCTGCCCGCTTCCGCATCCTGTCAGACCAGCCTCGGTGTTTCCTCTTCGGGCACAGCTCCAGGCAGGGCCCTGGTCCTCGGGCCCAAAGGATGCAGCAGACTAAGCTCCCTCAGCTGATCCAGCACCAACTCTCCCAGCCATCAAACGAAGACACAAACTTGGACTCAGACGTGGACAAAGGCACTGCATGGACGGTACTGGGCTAGGCCGCCGCAAACGTGAATTCGCACCGCCATCTACCCACACCGGTACTGGGTGAGGCATGGCTGTATTACAGTAGAGGATGCCGT
This sequence comes from Lampris incognitus, assembly GCF_029633865.1. Taxonomy (NCBI): domain Eukaryota; kingdom Metazoa; phylum Chordata; class Actinopteri; order Lampriformes; family Lampridae; genus Lampris; species Lampris incognitus. The sequence continues at coordinate 114,741,899 of NC_079213.1, read as the reverse complement.
ATCTAAAAATGGCGCCTGTTCATTCCTATGACAATTGCTCGCCTGGCGCATGCGCCGAAAAAGTTTCTGGCTTCCGGGTTACTTCCGGGTACACGCGGCCCACTGAATCTGCGCAGCAGTGTTACTCCCGCCATGCCTCCCAGGGGTGGCTAAGCATGTGCCGTGGAGAGCCATGTGTGTGTGCAGGTTTTCATTCCAGCCGGACTCCAAACCAGGTGATTTCCCTCATTAGCAACCCCTGAACCACAGAGGAAGAATGAGTCAGTGGACGCAGCTGGTGTGGAGTCGGGCTGGAATGAAAACCTGCATACACGTGGTTCTCCACGGCACATGCTTAGCCGCCGCCGCTGCTCCAGTCTGGGCTATGTTCAGGACCCGGCGCTGCGCGTTCATGAACGCTATGCTAGCGGACTTCATGGATGCAGTGAGACTACTACGGGATTTACTTGGGACTTGAAACCATGCATGTATTTATACAGACGGCAACACCACCCAACAATGAAGACGATGTTCCAGAAGGTAAGATCGTGTCGTCAACCTGGCAAAGATCCTGGTTCCGACACACAACATGACCGCGCCTAGAGTGCTCGTACACAGCCGTGACGTCATGCAGGGGAGAAAAAAAAAGAAAAATCCTGGGCTTTGGACATTTTCAAAAAGATTAAAGCCCCCTGGCTTAAAAATATACAATACAAAGAGTAATAATTGACCATGATTATGGCTGCAGGTGTCCTGTCAACAGTTTTACAGGCGTCTCTTTTACAACGGTGGTCAATGGGGGAAATGCTCTTTGGGCCGCAGGGGATTTTTTCGCTGCAATACCGCGAGTGACCACTGGGAAAATTTGGCCGCAAGGTTAAGCGGCGGCGCCGTATCCGTCCATCCATCCATTATCTTAACCGCTTATCCTGCTCTCACGGGGAGACACCCTGGACAGAACGCCAGGCCATCACAGGGCCAACACACACACACACACACACACACACACACAAACACACACACCTAGGGACAAGTTAGTATGGCCAGTTCACCTGACCTACATGTGTTTGAGTCACCTGACCTACATGTCTTTGATACACCTGACCTACAGGTCTTTGGTTCACCTGACCTACAGGTCTTTGGACTGTGGGAGGAAACCGGAGCCCCCGGAGGAAACCCACACAGACACGGGGAGAACATGCAAACTCCACACAGAGGACGACCCGGGACGACCCCAAGGTTGGACTACCCCGGGGCTCGAACCCAGGACTGCTGTGAGGCGACCGCGCTAACCACTGCGCCACCGTCTTGCCCACGCCGTATATAGCTTCCATTGGGTGAGGTCGCCGCAAACGTGAATTAACGCCGCCATCTTTCCAAGGAATTGCGCTACAGTTGTAATTGCTGTTGTAAGTGTTGCACAGTGGCTCAACAAAGCAGGGCTGACGCCGTCTGGCCCTGCTGCTCCGCTGATGTTCAGCTTCTTGAATGTAGCTCACCTCTGCCTCCTGCATGCAAAAGGGTGGCGTTGGACTGGGAGACAGGGGATGGCTGGCGGAATAGGTTTTTCAGACCTTGCATGAATTTTGTTTAATTTATCTGGGAGGTTATGGTCATTATCTGGAGGGGAGCATGCTTATACTTCCTGGGTTCCAGGGACAGGTTTGTATGGTTGAAATCACCTAACACGATGACAGACGTGTCAGGGTGGACTTGAACTTAATCAACAGTAGTTGCTGTTGGAGGACGCCAGTTGTTGCTGTTGGAGGACGCCAGTTGTTGCAGTTGGAGGATGCCAGAGCTTCCCTCAGGTGTTTGTGTTCTTCCCGTTGGGCCTGAGGGAAGACGTAAAGAACAGTTTGCCCTTCTTGGACTGTGACGTCCACTTTGGGGAAGACAGGAGCCTCCACATTGGGGTTTACAGGAAACCTACACACACAGACCAATATCTACTTTTGGACTCACACCACCCGCTGGAACACCAACTGAGCGTCATCAGAACTCTGCAACACAGAGCTGACAATGTGCCCAGCAGCACTCAGGCCCAACGAGAAGAACACCAACACCTGAGGGGAGCTTTAAAAACCTGCGGCTACCCCAGTTGGACCTTTGTGAAAACTGCAACACGTTCCAGAAAGACCAACCGGATGAACGACGAGGAGAAAAGGAACAGAAGGAATAACACAGTCATCCCGTATGTTTCTGGGGTCTCCGAGAAACTCAGGAGAATTTAACAAACACCGCATCCCGGTACACTTCAAACCCAGCAACACACTCCCACAAAGACTGGTTCATCCCAAAGACCGTGTACCACACACCCGGAAAAGCAATCTGGTGTATGCTGTACAATGCCATGAGGATTGTACTGACCTATACATAGGAGAAACCAAACAACCACTACACAACCGGATGGCCCAACACAGAAGGCCAAACTCCTCAGGACAAGACTCAGCAGTCTATCTACACCTAAAGGAGAAGACACACTCCTTCCAGGACAGCAACGTACACATTTTGGACAGGGAAGATAGATGGTTTGAAAGAGGGGTGAAGGAAGCCATCTATGTGAAACTGGAAAAACCATCCCTCAACAGAGGAGGAGGTCTGCGACACCACCTATCTCCCACTTACAATGCCGTCCTTTCATCTCTACCCAGGAGACTCAAGAAGCCTAGCCTCCAAGACCAACAGTCGGTCACTAACGGCTCCAACAACTCTCATGACCACTGGATAATGAAGTCGAAACTAACACCCCCAACCACCGTCGCTGCTAAACATTGGAACACAAAGAGCCATGCTCATCAATACCTTTGATAAAGACGGGCATTGGTAAACATCGGAACACAAAGAGCCACGCATATCAGTAGCTCTGACAACGACTCCTAGAGGATAAATGCTGAGTCTCATCAGCAGCCAGTCAGACTAGCTTGGTCTAGTCAGAAAGGCACGAACTGAGGAAGCCTCTTGGATGAGAGGCCAAACGTCTTCACGGATATATACCAAGTCCAGTTGCTCTTGACTCAACTCCTTTAGATATTATACAACTGTCACATAACACTCCAAGGCACCCGTAATATCAATACCCTTGTCCGCCTATAGGTGGCAGCAACGGACCAGGTATAATCACAATATATAACAAGAGGTAAAATATGAGGGGTAAACTTCCAGAGGTAAACTATGAGGGGTCAAGTATGGGAGTTAAAATATGAGAGGTAAATGGGATTTATTATCTTACAATGATGTTTGTTATACATTTAATTTGGATTGCAATCTCAACGAATTTAAAGCTCTTGTCAGTGCCACTCCCAGCACATTTCTTATGTTAGTGCAGCCTGGTAAAATTAAATATCCCAAGACAACATAAAAAAAACAGGGTTCTTTATTCCGATCAATTTTATGATTTAGAAAAATTACATTAATAAATTTAGAGTTTCAACAATGATACTGCTCAACGTGAATCTCGGGCTCTTAGCCTATAAAATGCCTAATCTCTTGTGCAGCTAGCCGGTGGAAACTACCTAGCATACAAGTGCCAAATCAAATGAAAGAAAATAACCCAATAAAATAACTGCACAATAAACAACTGCAGGGTCCTCCCTGTTACACGAAAATAAATGAAACAAATGAAAAGCACAAAGTTAGCTGCCACCAAACACAACAACTGTAGCTAATAAATGTGATTAGCCTAGCTAACACTCACAAGTATAGCGTTTTACATGGTCCTCCCCCACGTGGTGTGATGGATGCCTGACTGCTTGGCTATCCTTTACACATGGAAACGCTCCGACAATAAATCTGGGAACATCACACAGTATAACATTACAATCGGCAACAGATCTCACATATTACATCCAACACCGCATTATTAACATGAACCTTTCCATATGTTCTGCATTAGACACCATTTAACATGGAACGGTACCTCTTCTACAAGCTCGGAGAAACACAGCCGACCGCTCCAGCGTACTTGAGGAAGGGAACGAACAAACGGAACTTCCGGTTTAATCTCCGCTGTTCTAGCTCGCGCTGGGGGAGGCTCCACAGGGCACAGCGCCCTCTGGTGGTTTTATACTTTAGAACTCAATCCGCACCCGGCTACATTAGCACAAAACACAGCAGTGTATTGTCAGTCCCCACACCTCCCGTCTTGGTTTTTATAAGTGGAGTTCGTTTCCCTGACGACAGGTGTTCAGACAGGTCCACTCAGTCTGTTCTAACAAACGATGCATAGCCTGCTCAGTCTGACGGAAATGATATTTTACACATGTTGGACCAACCAACAGCATCCACATTGAGAGCCAAATTCTTCAAATGCCCAGTTCCACCCCCAAATAACAGAAATCCTCTAGAAAATAAGGAATGGTTTGCGTCCTTCCGGGGAAGTTGTAAGATTGAGATGTGGACTTGAGAGTGATGGCTGTGTCTTGAGTACTGGTGATCTCTAAACAACAGAGCAGCTCCTGTTCCCTGCCCTCGTCCCGGAAACACTCTATGGAGTGGTGGAGTAGAAAAACCACAACCACGCACATTATAGGTCATACTCGTCTCGTTTTTGGTGTGTTATTAGAAGATGGAAGATTGGATCTGCTGATCAATGTTTTACTTATTATTTTAGCAAAATGTTTTATTCATAAGACTGAATTCATTAAGACCCTACCCGTCTTCATGTGCTGCTATAATGAAACTCAACTCTACATGAAGTCCCTGAAATTAATGAAAGTAAACTGTGCCAAAGCTCTGCATGGATCACCAGAGAATCATCTGACCAACGCAAGATCTTACAAACTAGCAATCTGTTGGTCATCCTTATTTACCATTTAGTTATTCCTTGTTATTTTACATTTTATTCTGCCTAATTGATTTACTTGATGCCCTTGTTGTGTGGTTTTGTGCATGTTTTACATCTCTTGTGGCGTCTGCTGGTAGTTCTCTAGGGGGTGGGGAGTTTTCAGGTGTACTGTTTGTCTCATTGTTGTAATTCGTTGTAGAGGGAAACTGTTTTTTGACTGCTCTTACTTGGCCTGTGACAGGAACAGGAAGTGAGGACTGGGTGTCTGCTGTGACGGATGTCACCGCCTGCTGGTGAATCTGCAGAATGACAGAAGGTGAAGGGAGCAGGGCTGTTTCACTCACACTGCTCTCCTCCGTTTGTGACGTGAATCTCTCAGACTCAGTGCACATCCATTCTTTACAGTCCAGGTTATCACATTGATTATTGTTCAACTCACCCTGGACCCTCTGCACACGGCCAGTGTTAAATTAGGTCACTTATTGCCCCGGGGCAATACAATTTGAATCTCCAAGTTAGCTGGAATAATGTTAATTGATGTTTGAATTATTCCAGAACAACTGCCATCTGTCACAGCAACGTAGCCAGTGGTTCCTGTGGTGCAGGAGGAGGTTGGGGATGTGATGAGCTGTAGTGCAGTGCAGCAGGAGGTTGCTGTGGTGCAGGAGGAGGATGTGTGGTGCAGAAGGAGGTTGTGTGGTGCAGAAGGAGGATTTGTGGTGCAGCAGGAGGATGTGTGGTGCAGGAGGAGGTTGCTGTGGTGCAGGAAGAGGATGTGTGGTGCAGGAGGAGGTTGCTGTGGTGCAGGAGGAGGATGTGTGGTGCAAGAGGAGGTTGCTGTGGTGCAGGAGGAAGATGTGTGGTGCAAGAGGAGGTTGATGTGGTGCAGGAGCAGGTTGCTGTGGTGCAGGAGGAGGATGTGTGGTGCAGAAGGAGGTTGTGTGGTGCAGAAGGAGGATTTGTGGTGCAGCAGGAGGATGTGTGGTGCAAGAGGAGGTTGATGTGGTGCAGGAGCAGGTTGCTGTGGTGCAGGAGGAGGATGTGTGGTGCAAGAGGAGGTTGCTGTGGTGCAGGAGGAGGACATATGGTGCAGGAGGAGGACATATGGTGCAGGAGGAGGACATATGGTGCAGAAGGAGGATGTGTGGTGCAGCAGGAGGATGTGTGGTGCAAGAGGAGGTTGATGTGGTGCAAGAGGAGGTTGCTGTGGTGCAGGAGGAAGATGTGTGGTGCAAGAGGAGGTTGCTGTGGTGCAGGAGGAGGACATATGGTGCAGGAGGAGGATGCGGACGTGATGAGCCATGGCTGCAGGAGGAGGCCGCTAAGGCTCCCGGCCTGCAGGCAGCATGAGGCCCTCTGTCCAGTGCTGCTCTGTCAATGAGCCAACATGCAGGACGCTGCAGAGGACATGGAGGAAGCTGTGGTCTGCTGGGCGGCTAAATGCAGTTTATGTTCGTTTTGTAAAATATAAATGTATTTTGTAAACTTGTACAGTGAAAAGAAGCTGCTCACTTCTGTATGATGGCTGTCAAACCAAGACATCATCAACACAATCACCAGAGTTCAAATAGACAAACACTGAACACACTGCCCCACATGTCACAGTGAAGCAGCTCCCAGCAGCACACCTGCATTTTAAATGCAGTTCAATGGGGCTGAGAACATCTTCAGACTGTATCAGCAAGCCTTCATGCCGGTGGGGGGGGGGGGCAGCTGAGCTCACCTGAGACCTGAGGCGCCGCTGGACACCATGGCGTTGAGAGAGAGCATGTATAATAGATAAGGTGGAGCGAGTGGGGAGGAGAGGCCCAGATGTTGCAGAGCGGATGGAGGGGCCGGTCATCTGCAGAGCACCAAACACCTTCATTTATTCATCAGCATGAAGACACACACGCAACACACACACACACACACACAACCGCCATGTATGGGAATATATGGACAAAGTTGTGTGGTGGTCACACACACACACACACACACACACACACACACACACACACACACACACACACTGGGGTGTGCAGTGACTGGACTGCAATGCTGCTGGCTCTCAGGCCGAGACCTGGATTACACACACACACACACACACACACACACACACACACACACACACACACACACACACACACACACACACACACACACACACACACACACACACACACACACACACACACACACACACACAGGCGGTGAGAGGTCCACAGGGGGAGCTGGGTGGTGGAACTGAGGAAGATCCAAAGCTGTTGGCTCTCAATCTGAGAGTTGGCACGCACACACACACACACACACACACACACACACACACACACACACACACACACACACACACACACACACACACACACACACACACACACACACACACACACACACACACACACACACACACACACACAGTGCCAATGGCTTCCTACTGCCAACCTGGCAGCGCTCATTGTGAAACTTGTTTTGTTTGTGCCTTTCTTTGCTGTTCATAAAAGCTAGTGTGTGTGTGTGGGGGGGGGTGGGGTGGATGGAGGGGGTTCAGTCCCCCAGCTATGTCCCTCCACCCCTCTCTGATGTGACACAAGCTGGTCAGGTTGTGCTGTCATACGGTCACAGCAGTGTTGTGCAGAGTGGCGGTGGCTCGGCGGTGCAGCGTGGTGTCATCTGGCTGTGACATGATGCTCCTTTCCCACCAGACCCCCTCCCCAGGCCGGGTCAGTCGGTGCTCCTCACCCTCTTTCACAACAACACCCGCAAAATATGGAGTGCCCAGCGAGACGCCTGGATGAAAGCCCTCGCTGGCATCTTAAACGATCTGCCTTTCTATCACAAAGAGCACCTCCTCATAATAGACACATCAATCAGCTCCATTGTGCAGGCGTGTTGTGACGGCACATGGCAGACGTCACACACAACACAGCAACACATGCTCCTTCACTGGGCTGCCAGGGTGCCTTGTGTAGCTTCCCAGAAGGAAGATGTGAAGTTTTTCATTAGTTCTGTCTGACAATGACACCACAGGCCGATACGTTCTACGAAAGTATGAAACGCCTTGGAAAATTAACAGAATTCCCTTTTCAAGGCCAGAAAACAACATCCTGTAACACTGTAACACTGATTCACTGTAACACTGTAACAATGATTCGCTGTAACACTGTGACACTGATTCACTGTAACACTGTAACAATGATTCGCTGTAACACTGTGACACTGTAACACTAAAACACCAATTCACTGTAACACTGTGATAGTGTGACACTGTAACACTGATTCACTGTAATACTGTAACACTGATTCACCGTAACACCATAACAGTGTAACACTGATTCACCGTAACACTGTAATACTGATTCACTGTAACACTGTAACACTGATTCACTGTAACACTGTAATACTGATTCACTGTGATACTGTGACACTGTAACACTGATTCACTGTAATACTGATTCACCGTAACACCATAACAGTGTAACACTGATTCACTGTAACACTGTAATAATGATTCACTGTGATACTGTGACACTGTAATACGGATTCACTGTAAGACTGTAACACTGATTCACTGTAACACTGTAATACTGTGACACTGTAACACTGATTCACCGTAACACCATAACAGTGTAACACTGATTCACTGTAACACTGTAATACTGTGACACTGTAATACGGATTCACTGTAACACTGTAACACTGATTCACTGTAATGTTGATTTAGTGTAACACTGATTCACTGTAACACTGATTCACCGTAACACCATAACAGTGTAACACTGATTCACTATAAACTGATTCACCGTAACACCATAACAGTGTAACACTGATTCACTGTAACACTGATTCACCGTAACACCATAACAGTGTAACACTGATTCACTGTAACACTGTAACATCGACAAATCAAGAAGATGTGGAACACAGAGACAGAGACAGACGTTTATTATTATGAGCAAAATGTTTAATGTCAATTTAAATGAATGTTTTGTATCAATTGTAGAACACACACACACACACACACACACACACACACACACACACACACACACACACACACACACACACACACACACACACACATACACACACACACTGCTTGTATGCTTTTAGTTGTCTCCGTCTACCTTTCTTATTGCATATGTCTTTTATATCTGTACATCTCTCTCCATTAGTAGGCAGCCTACTGGAGCCCCACACTCCCACTCCACCACCACTACCTCTCTGCCCCCCCATCCTCCCCCCATGCTCCCCCCCATGCTCCCCTGTCCAGCTGTAGGTTGAGGGGCTGCTGGAGGAGAGCCTCTCACTGCCCTGGACTCCTCTCTGTATAGTTATGCCCCCCAGCTGACCTCAGGGGGCAGATTGGGTAAACAGGGAGAGATTCAGACTCAATGAATCTTCCCCTCATTGGCTAATGACTCATATCAACTTCTAATTAGAGAGCCATTATCTAGATAGACAGACAGACAGACAGACAGACAGACAGACAGACAGACAGACAGACAGACAGACAGACAGACAGACCCTGATAGAGTGTTTTGGCTCCGGCTGCATTTGGGACAGTCTTCTAGTAGAAACAGCATCCAGCATGTTCCTGCCAATCAATGGCAACATTTGGCAGCGTGACCAAAAGCTGTGTCCTCGTCCAAGTGTGTGCCACCAGGGAGGCCCCGGGCCCCTCACACAGCATCCCTCCTGTCCCCGAGCTGTTGTGAGGGGGAGAACCACACATGTTGTGGATGGCACATGAGACTCAGGTGATGACAGAGAAAAGAAAAATGAGGACATATGTATGCCATTTCTGGGCTGGATTCAAACCGCTAACCCTGGCTACAACAGCTCTTTTATTGTTTCTCTTATGGTGGCATTCATTAATTCACTCCTCAGGAAGCGTGTGAAATGAAATGACATATCGTTTTCCCACAGCAGTGCAACACAAAGACAAAAACACATCCAAACTACAAGAACACACATATCCATCATATCAACAGCAAATAAATAAATAAATATATATATATATATATATATATATATATATATATATATATATATATAACATATATATAACACTGTCCAAGAGAGCGAACACCAGGATGACTGTCAGAACTGCTAGTGGTTAGCTTAGCCTGCCCCACTTCCACATCCTGTCAGACCACCCTCACTGTAAAGTAAAGAGGAGTCCACCTTTCAATGTCTGCACTAAACTGACTCAGTAGAGGTTCGATGTTGACCTTCACTAGATCATCTAATTTAGGGGGGAAAGTCACACCCGGGTATTTAATGCTGTTGCTGGGCCAGGAGAATTGACCTCCCTGGAAGAAGGTCCTGGGGCAGTACGAGGTCAAGGGGAGGGCTTCTGATTAACTTTGTAAGCTGATAAATGAGAGAATCTGTCTATAATGGTAAGCAGTGCAGGAAGGGAGCGCTCAGGGTCTGAGACTAGAACTAGGATGTCATCCGCGTAAAGCATCAGCTTGTGTATTGATTGACCAATTTGTATCCCTGGGAATGCTGGTTCTAATGGAATGGCCGCCGCCAGTGGTTCCAGAGCAAGTGCAAATAGGCCCGGAGAGATGCCGCCGCCCTGCCTCGTCCCCCTACCTAGCTCAAACCAGGGTGAGATCAGGCCATTAGTTTGCACAGCAGCTTTGGGATGTGTGTACAGGAGTTCTGTCCAGGTGATGAATGTATTGCTAAAACCAAATGACTCCAGGGTGAGGAATAGGTAAAGCCACTCAACCCTGTCGAACGCCTTTTCTGCATCCAGAGATCTGGCCGCTGAGGGGGAGTTCGCATCACGAGCGGCCCACATAATGTCTGTCAGGCGTCTTACGTTGTCAGCATAGCTACGTTTGGGGATAAAGCCCACCTGGTCAGGGTGGATCAGGGTGGATCAGGGTAGGTATTATTGGTATTATTATTATTATTTAGCCCCACTAAGGCTGTGTGACACACACACTGCATATGAGCTTTTCTCTTCTGCTATGGCCACATGGGTCATATTGTTCACTATTTTGTAATAACACACAATACATTTTTAGAATCCTACATTATATTCGTTTTATATGAACACTTGCATAATTTCTGTAGATTACATTACCATGGGCCCAAAATTCACATGTAGTGTGTTTTAGAAAGCATCCGGACAGCAATACGTTAACAGCGTACTCTAGAACGACCGGGATTCACGCCTACCTAAAACCAGCATGGACGGTCAAAATGGCCGCTGGTTTAAACTCGATATTCTGTCAAGATTTCATTATTATTATTATGTACTGGGCTCATGGTAGTGCACAGCTCCAGAGAGAAACAAGCAATTCATGATCACACACAACTCAATGTACACATCCCGAGACTGAGAAGGAGCAGGGAGAAGAGCATCTTACTCTGCCTGCCCCTTACTCACACACACACACACACACACACACACACACACACACACACACACACACACACACACACACACACACACACACACACACACACACACACACACACACGCGACAGACTGGATGGTCTGTCAGTCAGTTACTCAACAACGAATACTCACAGCAACACGAGAAATGTCAAAGCATCAAGAGGCCACACACCATAGTTCCCCATTACCTGACGACTCCATGTTGTCTCGTTACTCTTCCCCTATACAATCTCTTGAACCGGGAGATAGTCACCCAACCCTTTAGACCCTTCTCTGAGGAAACCCACACCACATACTGAAATACACATCTGCTTTACAGCAGCACGTGCATACTGCTGTTGTTTAACATTAAATGAAATGTCCTTCTATGGTCCTCGTCCTCTGAACTCAGAACAATACTGCTCTCTTCTGAAATATAACCAGTGGCTTTCTCTTGCTCATGTACGTCTTGCCCCACACTGCCACACAGTACCTGACATATGTTGCCCCACACTTCCACACAGTACCTGAAATATGCCAAGGGCAAACAGGTCTAGGTTGAACAAAGGCTAGAGTGAACAAAGGCAAGCGCAACTTTTTCAAGCCAAGAGTTCGTCAAGCAAGGACTGCTTTTTTTAGATCCGGTCAGTCATCCATATTTTGTGTAGCTAGTATAGACTATGTGTTTCCTTCACATTCCTGTCCTTTCCTCTTCCCGGGGCTGGCATAGACGTTGGGTCACTCCTAGGCGCTGTGACCCTACCAATCTCATCTATCCCACTCTCTCCACTCACGTTGAGCAGGTGGTGACGGGAGGGCTCTGGAATTGCCAGTCCGCGGTGCCGAAAGCTGAGTTTATCTCAGGCTACGCATCCTTGCTCTCCCTCAACTTTCTTGCTCTAACTAAGACCTGGATCACGCCAGAAAACACTACCACACCCGCAGCTCTGTCTGATGTGTACTCTTTTTCTCACACTCCCAGAGCTGGGAGGCGGGGTGGTGGTACTGGCCTGCTGATCTCCCTGAAATGGAAATACTCTCTTGTTTCCATTCCACAGTTTTCTCCAGCCTCTTTTGAATTCCATGCTGTTACTGTCTCTTATCCAGTCAGACTCACCATTGTGGTTGTGTACCGCCCACCAGGCCCCCTTGGTGAGTTTCTGGAGGAGCTTGACACACTTGTCTTGCACTTCCCTGTTGATGACTCTACACTTATCCTTCTCGGTGACTTCAACATCCAAACTAACAAGCTAGATCCTCTTCTCTCTTACCTCTGCTCCTTTGACCTTCACCTCTCACCCTCTCCTCTTACCCACAAGACCAGCAACCAGCTGGACCTTATCTTTACTAGACACTGTCCTATTTCCAATCTCTCTGTTACTCCCCTCCAGTTCTCTGACCACTATTTCATGTCCTACTCTCTCTCCCTCTCTTCACCCCCCTCAGCCCCTTCCCCTACCCACATGGTTTCCACCCGTAGACGCCTCCACTCCCTCTCCACCACTGATCTTTCTTCCTCTGTTACCTCTATCCCCACCTACAGCTGAATCTTTCTCACTCCTACCCCCTGATACTGCTACTGATCTTCTTCTCTCTACTCTCTCCTCTTCTCTGGACAATCTCTGTCCCCTCACCTCCAGGCCTGCACACCCAACTCCACCTGCCCCTTGGCTGTCCGACTCAGTACGTACTGACAAACGGAGCCTGAGAGTGGCAGAGCGCAAATGGAGAAAAGGCAAACTCAACTCCCAGAGGACCTTCTTAACTTCCAATCTCTTCTTTCCACTTTCTCCTCCTCCCTTTCTGCTGCTAAGGCTGCCTTCTATCGCTCTAAAGTCCTATCCTCTGCCTCTAATCCTAAGAAACTCTTTCAAACCTTCTCTACACTTCTTCAACCCCCACCTCCTCCTCCTACTTCCTCCCTTCTCCCTGATGACTTCGCTAACTTCTTTGACAAGAAGGTAAACGACATCAGATCCTCTTTTTCTCACCACCTGGTTAGCACTCCTTGCACTGGCCTACCCTCGGCACCCTCCCTCACCTCGCCACATCCCACCCTAGCCCACCTCGCTCCCTTCTCCCCTGATGAGGTCCTCAACCTCATCACATCCAGTCGCCCCACCACATGCTCCCTTGACCCGGTCCCCTCCCCTCTTCTTCAGTCTATAGTACCTGAACTCCTTCCCTTTCTAACCCACCTCATCAACACCTCCCTGCAGGCAGAATGCTTTCCATCTGCCTTCAAGACTGCTAGAGTCACCCCCCTTCTCAAGAAACCATCACTTAACCCCTCTGATGTCAAAAACTACATACCAGTTTCCCTTCTACCCTTTCTATCCAAAACTTTCGAACGTGCTGTCTTTAACCAACTTTCTTTGTACCTCCACCAGAACAACTTCCTGGACCCCAACCAGTCTGGGTTCAAGGTGGGTCACTCAACAGAGACGGCCCTCCTTGCAGTGACAGAATCGCTGCACTCTGCGAGAGCAAACTCTCTCTCCTCTGTCCTGATACTCCTGGACCTGTCAGCTGCGTTCGACACAGTGAACCACCAGATCCTCCTCTCTACCCTCGAGGGGCTGGGTGTCACAGGCTCTGCACTCTCAATGTTTGCAACCTACCTGACGGGTTGCTCCTACCAGGTGACATGGAGGGGATCTGTGTTGGAGCCTCGCAGACTGACTACAGGCGTTCCACAGGGTTCGGTTCTGGGTCCTCTCCTTTTCTCCCTGTACATGACATCCCTGGGTTCTGTTATTCGCTCGCATGACTTCTCTTACCATTGTTATGCTGATGACACCCAGCTGATCTTGTCCTTTCCTCCCTCTGACACACAAGTAGAGACACACATTGCTGTGTGCTTGACTGACATCTCGGAGTGGATGGCGACACATCACCTGAAGCTCAATCTGGACAAGACAGAGCTGATGTTCCTCCCGGGGAAAGGTTGCCCGCACCGAGACTTGGCCATCACCATTGACAACACCGTGGTGACACCAACTCAGACTGTGAGGAATCTGGGTGTGATTCTGGACGACCAACTGTCATTTGCTGTAAACGTTGCATCGGTTGCTCACTCCTGCAGATTTCTCCTCTATAACATCAGGAGGATTCGCCCATTCCTCACCGACGAGACGGCACAGGTGCTCATCCAGGCTCTGGTCATCTCCCGGCTGGACTACGGCAACTCCCTCCTTGTTGGCGTCCCGGCGTCGGCCATCAGACCTCTGGAGCTTGTTCAGAAAGCTGCAGCTGGTCTGGTGTTCAACTGTCCTAAGTTCTCCCACACAACTCCCCTTCTCATGTCCCTACACTGGCTCCCAGGAGCTGCTCGCATCCAGTTTAAGACTCTGGTGCTATCCTACAGGGCAGTGAAAGGAACAGCTCCTTCCTATC
>NC_079213.1:114717359-114722359 GCF_029633865.1 Lampris incognitus | reverse complement strand
GCGATTTGAAGACTGTCAGACAGTGGTGGGGTCTGCTTCCGCTGTGGGAAGTTGGCGACGCAAATTCACGTTTGCAGCGGCCTCACCCAGTACCAGTGTTGGAGGATGGCGGTGTGAATTCATGTTTGCGGCGGCCTCACCCAGTTCCGGTTGCGGCGGCCTCACCCAGTTCCGGTTGCGGCGGCCTCACCCAGTTCCGGTTGCGGCGGCCTCACCCAGTTCCGGTCGCGGCGGCCTCACCCAGTACCAGTGTTGGAGGATGGCGGTGTGAATTCATGTTTGCGGCGGCCTCACCCAGTTCCGGTTGCGGCGGCCTCACCCAGTACCGGTTGCAGCGGCCTCACCCAGTACCAGTGTTGGAGGATGGCGGTGTGAATTCATGTTTGCGGCGGCCTCACCCAGTTCCGGTTGCGGCGGCCTCACCCAGTACCGGTTGCGGCGGCCTCACCCAGTACCAGTGTTGGAGGATGGCGGTGTGAATTCATGTTTGCGGCGGCCTCACCCAGTTCCGGTTGCGGCGGCCTCACCCAGTACCGGTTGCAGCGGCCTCACCCAGTACCAGTGTTGGAGGATGGCGGTGTGAATTCATGTTTGCGGCGGCCTCACCCAGTTCCGCCTGCGGCGGCCTCACCCAGTACCGGTTGCAGCGGCCTCACCCAGTACCAGTGTTGGAGGATGGCGGTGTGAATTCATGTTTGCGGCGGCCTCACCCAGTTCCGGTTGCGGCGGCCTCACCCAGTACCGGTTGCGGCGGCCTCACCCAGTACCAGTGTTGGAGGATGGCGGTGTGAATTCATGTTTGCGGCGGCCTCACCCAGTTCCGGTTGCGGCGGCCTCACCCAGTTCCGGTTGCGGCGGCCTCACCCAGTACCAGTGTTGGAGGATGGCAGTGTGAATTCATGTTTGCGGCGGCCTCACCCAGTTCCGATTGCGGCGGCCTCACCCAGTTCCGGTTGCGGCGGCCTCACCCAGTTCCGGTTGCGGCGGCCTCACCCAGTACCAGTGTTGGAGGATGGCGGTGTGAATTCATGTTTGCGGCGGCCTCACCCAGTTCCGGTTGCGGCGGCCTCACCCAGTACCAGTGTTGGAGGATGGCAGTGTGAATTCATGTTTGCGGCGGCCTCACCCAGTTCCGATTGCGGCGGCCTCACCCAGTTCCGGTTGCGGCGGCCTCACCCAGTTCCGGTTGCGGCGGCCTCACCCAGTACCATCCATGCAGTGTCTTTATCCACGTCTGCGTCTAAGTGTGTCTTCGTTTGGTGGCTGGGAGAGCTGGTGTGGGATCGGCTGGGAGAGCTGGTGTTGGATCGGCTGGGAGAGCTGGCGTTGGATCGGCTGGGAGAGCTTGGTCTGCTGCGTCCTGTGGGCCCGGGGACCACGGCCCTGCCTGGAGCTGCGCCCGCAGAGGAAGCACCGAGGGCGGTCTGACAGGACAAGGAAGCGGGGCAGGCTAAGCTAACTGTTAGCCCATGCAGACCGGCAGTTCCCACAGTCATCCTGGCTGGCGTTCGCTCTCCTGGACAGTGGACAGTGATTTTTGTTATTTTATGTTTTTTAGACATTATGTGTTATTTGGAAATATGTGTTTTTGGACTTCTTGTAGTTTTGGGATGTGTTTTAGTCTTTGTGTTGCACTGCTACATGACGTTTATTTTATTAAGTAAACTTGGGTAACCTTCAAGTAAAGTTCAAGTATATGTACTAGTAGTATACTTGTAAGTATGCTGAAGTATAATTTTGTTTAGTGTATCTCTGATAAGTACTTAACAAGGAAACTGGAAGTATACTAATAGTACACTTGGATAAAGTACTGTTTTGGAAGGGGGGATGATGTTTCATTTCATTTCACGTGCGCAAGTGCATGAAATGAAACGACACATGAAGCGTTTCTGATTCTCATTCTGATTCTGCTGGCATGTGAAGTAGTAAAACACAGTTACACTTCAAATATGTGTTGAGTCAACAATCTGTCCATCCAAGTCATGACTTCCGAAACAGAGTCCCCGGTAGGTGATGAAAAGACCTGACACAAGGTCGATATCCTGCAAACGCAACTCCTCAAAGAAAGAGACAGAAGGAGCCGCGCTGTGGAGTCATTTACAAATTCTACAACGTGGTAAAATGTAGACATGACCCCCCACCCCCACCACCACCACCACCACCACGTTTTAATAAAGACGCGAAATGAACATAAAATAATCAGGCCTTTCTTGTCTGGGAGCCATTTGCACACCTTTGTTTTGTCCTGACGGGGATTGTGGGACGTTTCTGACAGAGGCGACAGGTCCTGGGAGACAAAATGAGCTGCTTAGAGGGGGACAAACTCGGGCTAATGATGGTAATTAAAAGTGCTTATTAATGAACGCGTGTTCTCTGGTGGCACACGAGAAGTCCCGGACAATATGAGCCACCATTAATCTAGGCTAATCAGTGCCGTCACCTCCCGGGGACTTCCCTGAAGTGGCCCTACTGTCACCATGGTGAGCAGGAAGCGCTGATCACCATGGTGAGCGGGAAGCGCTGATCACGGGGACAGCCATATTGCGGCCTCCACTGAGCAGGTGGTGCTAGTCACCGGCAATGACGGATGACTCTCCGACGTGCACATGGCCCGGCCCGGAGGCACCAGTTCCCTCCGTGTGCTGCAAGCAGCAGCTAAAATATGCAGGATTTCCATGCATTTCTACATTTTGGAAATGCTTGACCTGAAGCCGCGGCTGAGGACTTGCAGCAGCCTGGGGGGCAGACGTTCAGCTTTTCACAGAGGCGGGGATGGACCGTTTCCTCATCCAATTCAAATGAGTTCAAATATGTTGGCCTATTGGAAAGTGGCGTTAGCCTGCAGCCAGAATTATTTAACATAATGCTAGATATATTTTACATCTCATAGCAACGCATTTCAGTCAGGCACTAAATCTACTTCCTTTGCTCGAATGAGCCCGATGAGGGAAATATACAAATATGTTCTTCTCAATTTACTAAAGTAATTCCATATTACTGAGTTTATAC
Source organism: Lampris incognitus (assembly GCF_029633865.1). Classification (NCBI taxonomy): domain Eukaryota; kingdom Metazoa; phylum Chordata; class Actinopteri; order Lampriformes; family Lampridae; genus Lampris; species Lampris incognitus. The sequence continues at coordinate 114,719,350 of NC_079213.1, read as the reverse complement.
CTCGTGTATCAAACTGAAATGTGTTGCAAAGGTGTTCCAACCAAAAATGAGAAAGCAGTGTGATTTATAGAACGAATCACTCCGATGAGCTGACATACCGGGGAGACCCCCAAACCCCTTTTCTATAGAGACATGACTGGGACTTCTACATCCCGTCTCATACCACTCCTCATACACATGGTACACGGACCGCAAGTCTACATCCAAATATTGGCTCGTGTTGTACCGTGTTGTACCCAGGCCCCCTCGTGCAGCAGGTACCAGGCGGGGGGGGGGGCAGCAGCAGTTCGGGGTTAAGGCGGTCAGGATCCAGGTCAACACATACAGAAGCTCACACTTGTGACGTCATCAAAGGGAGGGCAGCCCCATAACACTGCTGGACACATTCCCGCTGAGCTGATGTGTCACTTCAGACGCCGGGCCACAACACGTATATGTATTTTCTAATCAAACCTCTACGACGCACGTTCCAGAGGGGCTCAGTAAATACAGTTCTGCCTGCCTGGCGTAAAATGGACTGTTTCAATTACTACACAAGTCAGAGGGCCAAAAACTCCCAGTACAGCTGTATTCTACCACCATCGCCAATGGCAATCTTGTCCTTTGACTAAATCGTCGTGGCCAAGTCGAAGTTATCGTGGGCCTTTAACTCACCAGATGTGTTGACAGTTGACCTTGGAAGAGAAGAAACCAGCGGAGGGAGGTATGGACCCTCGCTGCCTCCCAGCCCTCCAACCCCAGGCCACGTTCCACCAGGCTGACAGCTGCACGGATCCACTTCAGCTGGTTTCTGCCATACCTGTAGCAGCCAAGGCAGACCGGTGGGGTGGAGCAGAAGACGGAGACAGGGGTGGGTCCAACACGCCATCGGCGGTTTGGCTGAAACAGAAGAGACCGGTGACGTGTGCTCAGGGTAGGCGGTGCCTCACCAAAGCTAAACACAAATGCTGAGATTACACCATAGCTGTATTTATTGATCATTTCTTCATAGTCGTGATTTGCTGAATATTATCGATTTGTTTTATGTTATTGGCCTCGGGATTACACATACTTCAGCAAAACTTGTCAGAACAGTTGTTTAATAACACGATGCTTCTGCTGCCGCAGCTTGCTACTGAAAACTACCGGTCCTGAGCGCAGGACCGGGCTGAGGCGGGCTGAGGTGGGCTGAGGCGGGCTGAGGCGGGCTGAGGCGGAGGCCTTCCGGGCCTCGGTCTGCAGGTTTGGCGCAAAGACCAACGCTGGCATAGATTTGCGCATGCGGGGTCCGCGGTGGTGTAGCGGTCTAAGCATGGGCTTTGTGTCGATGCGGTTGCCCGCTGGGGACCGGGGTTCGCGTCCCGGTCTCGTCAGATCCGACTCTGGCCGGACTCCATGAAGCAGCAGTAATTGGCAGCGCTGTCTCCGGGAGGGGGCGGAGTCGGCTTGTGTTGGTCACATGACTGCGTCTGTGGGTGGGTGGCGAGGCGTCTCCTTCCGGAGACGCGAGCGCGTGCAGTACGAGGATGGTGCTGGAACTAGAACAGGGAGCGACTGGCCACTGCATTGGGAGAAAAAGGGAAAAATCAGAAATAAATTTATGAAAAAAGATTTGCGCACGTGTCTTTGGTGCTCACACGACGAGGCAAAGACCGGCACTGCCTCGGCTCTTCCGTGTCACGTGACGTCCATGCCTTCTCGTTCCACACCCTTCCGCTAACTTAATGGCTACGGTCAACATGGAAATCCATCCATCATCCAAACCGCTTATCCTGCAGCCTATTTAGTACGGGGGAACGTGCAGACGCCACACAGAGGACGACCCCCAAGGTTGGACAACCGCGGGGCTCGAACCCAGGACCCTCTTCTTGTGAGGCGACCACGCTAACCGCTGCGCCACCATGCCGCTCTCTACATGTCTTACTTAAAAAGACTTGATGCGTTGTCTTGTGAAGAAAGAAGAGCCGTGGTTGCTAATGGGGAGCCAGTAGCAGCACTGGACCTGCAGGATT
>NC_079213.1:114709859-114712359 GCF_029633865.1 Lampris incognitus | reverse complement strand
CGTTCATGTCATCATAACTGTTGTGGTAGAATACGAAGATGTTGGGTATACAAAATACCCATCGTTCATGTCATCATAACTGTTGTGGTAGAATATGAAGATGTTGGGTATACAAAATACCCATCGTTCATGTCATCATAACTGTTGTGGTAGAATACGAAGATGTTGGGTATACAAAATACCCATCGTTCATGTCATCATAACTGTTGTGGTAGAATATGAAGATGTTGGGTACACAAAATATCCATCGTTCATGTCATCATAACTGTTGTGGTAGAATATGAAGATGTTGGGTATACAAAATACCCATCGTTCATGTCATCATAACTGTTGTGGTAGAATATGAAGATGTTGGATGTACAAAATACCCATCGTTCATGTCATCATAACTGTTGTGGTAGAATATGAAGATGTTGGATGTACAAAATACCCATCGTTCATGTCATCATAACTGTTGTGGTAGAATATGAAGATGTTGGATGTACAAAATACCCATCGTTCATGTCATCATAACTGTTGTGGTAGAATATGAAGATGTTGGATGTACAAAATACCCATCGTTCATGTCATCATAACTGTTGTGGTAGAATACGAAGATGTTGGATGTACAAAATACCCATCGTTCATGTCATCATAACTGTTGTGGTAGAATACGAAGATGTTGGATGTACAAAATACCCATCGTTCATGTCATCATAACTGTTGTGGTAGAATATGAAGATGTTGGATGTACAAAATACCCATCGTTCATGTCATCATAACTGTTGTGGTAGAATATGAAGATGTTGGGTATACAAAATACCCATCGTTCATGTCATCATAACTGTTGTGGTAGAATATGAAGATGTTGGGTATACAAAATACCCATCGTTCATGTCATCATAACTGTTGTGGTAGAATATGAAGATGTTGGGTATACAAAATACCCATCGTTCATGTCATCATAACTGTTGTGGTAGAATATGAAGATGTTGGGTATACAAAATACCCATCGTTCATGTCATCATAACTGTTGTGGTAGAATACGAAGATGTTGGGTATACAAAATACCCATCGTTCATGTCATCATAACTGTTGTGGTAGAATACGAAGATGTTGGGTATACAAAATACCCATCGTTCATGTCATCATAACTGTTGTGGTAGAATACGAAGATGTTGGGTATACAAAATACCCATCGTTCATGTCATCATAACTGTTGTGGTAGAATACGAAGATGTTGGGTATACAAAATACCCATCGTTCATGTCATCATAACTGTTGTGGTAGAATACGAAGATGTTGGGTATACAAAATACCCATCGTTCATGTCATCATAACTGTTGTGGTAGAATACGAAGATGTTGGGTATACAAAATACCCATCGTTCATGTCATCATAACTGTTGTGGTAGAATATGAAGATGTTGGGTATACAAAATACCCATCGTTCATGTCATCGTAACTGTTGTGGTAGAATATGAAGATGTTGGGTACACAAAATATCCATCGTTCATGTCATCATAACTGTTGTGGTAGAATATGAAGATGTTGGGTATACAAAATACCCATCGTTCATGTCATCATAACTGTTGTGGTAGAATATGAAGATGTTGGATGTACAAAATACCCATCGTTCATGTCATCATAACTGTTGTGGTAGAATATGAAGATGTTGGATGTACAAAATACCCATCGTTCATGTCATCATAACTGTTGTGGTAGAATATGAAGATGTTGGATGTACAAAATACCCATCGTTCATGTCATCATAACTGTTGTGGTAGAATATGAAGATGTTGGATGTACAAAATACCCATCGTTCATGTCATCATAACTGTTGTGGTAGAATACGAAGATGTTGGATGTACAAAATACCCATCGTTCATGTCATCATAACTGTTGTGGTAGAATATGAAGATGTTGGATGTACAAAATACCCATCGTTCATGTCATCATAACTGTTGTGGTAGAATATGAAGATGTTGGGTATACAAAATACCCATCGTTCATGTCATCATAACTGTTGTGGTAGAATACGAAGATGTTGGGTATACAAAATACCCATCGTTCATGTCATCATAACTGTTGTGGTAGAATACGAAGATGTTGGGTATACAAAATACCCATCGTTCATGTCATCATAACTGTTGTGGTAGAATACGAAGATGTTGGGTATACAAAATACCCATCGTTCATGTCATCATAACTGTTGTGGTAGAATACGAAGATGTTGGGTATACAAAATACCCATCGTTCATGTCATCATAACTGTTGTGGTAGAATACGAAGATGTTGGGTATACAAAATACCCATCGTTCATGTCATCATAACTGTTGTGGTAGAATACGAAGATGTTGGGTATACAAAATACCCATCGTTCATGTCATCATAACTGTTGTGGTAGAATATGAAGATGTTGGGTATACAAAATACCCATCGTTCATGTCACAATAACTGTTGTGGTAGAATATGAAGATGTTGGATGTACAAAATACCCATCGTTCATGTCATCGTAACTG
>NC_079213.1:114701229-114707159 GCF_029633865.1 Lampris incognitus | reverse complement strand
CTCTCCCTCTGCTGTCCTCCTCTCCCCCCTCTCTATCTCGGTCATTCTGAGTCTCATCTCTCTCTCTCACTCTCCTCAATTCAATCTCCTCTTCCTCTCCATTCAATTCAATCCTCTCTCTCCCTCCTCTCTCATTCATTCACTCTCTCTCTCTCTCTCAATTCATTCTCTCTCTCTCCTCACTCTCTCTCTCAAGTTCAATTTCTCTCTTCTATCTCCTATCTATCTCTCTCGTCTCAATTCAATTCTCTCTTCTCCTCAGTCTCTCTCTCTCTCTCACTCTCAATTCAATCTATCTCTCTCTCTCTCTCTCATCTCTCTCTCTCTCTTCAATCTCTCTCGTCTCTCTCAATTCAATTCTCTCTCTCTCTCTCAGATTCAATTCTCTCTCTTCTCTCTCTCTCTCTCTCTCTCTCTCTCTCTCTCTCTCTCAGCCTCTCTCTCCTCTCTCTCTCTCTCTCTCTCTCTCTCTCTCTCTCTCTCTCTCCTCTCTCTCTCTCTCTCAATTCTCTCTCTCTCTCTCAATTCATTCTCTCTCTCCTCTCTCAATCTCTCTCTCTCTCAATCTCTCTCTCTCTCTCTCTCTCTCTCTCTCTCTTCTCTCTCTCTCTCTCTCTCTCTCTCTCTCTCTCTCTCTCTCTCTCTCTCTCTTGTTCTAGTGCTTTGCATGGTGGGACACGGTAGGCCAGGTAAACGGGTGGGATGCGTTCTGCAGATTTTTTCTGAAGCAGCACAACATCCTGGTATTTTTTTGGCACACTGCAGAGTTTGCTTTTGTCTGCATGCTACATGCTACATTTTGCCAAATCAGTACGTATTGCTTGTATAGCGGGTGGGTTCAAATGCAGCCGAAGTGTTTTCAAGGTGGTGGGGTGGGTGGGTCCTTAGTGATTTCCGGAGTGTCCATTGGTTTGTTTCACACAAACTGTAGACGGAAACACTAATCCACCAATTAGGCACAGGACAGGCAGGTGACGCGTCTGTCTTCTCGGCCTCTATATCCGGCTGTGAGTCATGTACGATCTCGGTGAATATAAGCAAAAATGAATCGAAAATGGAGACTCTGGATTCTGACGACTCTGGATTCTGACATCGTGTGAACCATATTTCTCTGCTATATTATTGCAAAGGTATTAATAGAAACATGGAGAAGACAGCGCCACCCCCGTCGACCTGAAAAGGGTTAATCCTCAGTGACAGCCAGAGAAGCAGATTGAGATTGTGTGTTTAGTGAGCTCTTCCTAAACGTTCTGGTTAGCGGGAAGAGAATAAACAAGGCTTTGTGGGAAAATGGAGGGAGGTGGGGGGTGTTCATCTCCAATTTCTGTTGGTTCGCTTTTAATTCTGAATGAAGGTCCGTCCTGCTGGAAAACCATTAGGATTGATTTTCTTTTTCTTTAGAACCTCTGGAATGGAATTTCAGTTCCAATGTACGAGCCAGTCTTCTTGCCTCTACTTTTTCTCCTCTCCCCATTTTCTCTCCTCTAACTCACATTCTTTATGTTTTCAGCATAATCTGAGAGTGCGAGAATGTCAGGAGCTGGGTCTTGTAGGTGTACTCATGTTTGTGTCTGTTGTCACTGCGTCATTTTTTGACCTTTGTATGTGGTCATGAGATGGCCTACCCTTACACAGCGCACACACACACACACACACACACACACACACACACACACACACACACACATCATCGTATCAGCGGTCACTCGAAGCGAGTATGACTGTCCTGTCTGTTGGCTTGTGTATTTATTGGTCTTCAGATGACTGTAAAGGCCGATCCACACGATCCACATACTTTGGTGTGGTGTGTGTGTGTCGTTATATGCCTTTGTTAGGAACTGCATTACCCAGAATCCTATGTGTTATGTTGCAGGCTAGTGACGTGCTTAGGTTCGAGTTTTTGGATGTTCGAACAGGGAGTCTGGCAGGTCAAATAATAAAAGCTTCAGCATGAATTTGGTCTCAGTCCATTCATTTTAAAACATCAAACAAAACAGTATGGGACAGCGGAAAGGTGGGTGGTTGTTGGTGGTGGTGGCTGAGGCTTTTTTCTCTCTCTCCTTGCCGTGTTGTTACTTTTTCTCTGCAGCACAGTTCCATTTCATGACGTGCAGCTCCTTCCTGCAAGGATTTCTTCCAGGAGTGCCTAACCAGTGCAATGTGCTCCCAGTTGCTCAGTGTGATGTTGCCCGCCGGGAGCTAGCTGACCTGCCGGGAGCTAGCTGACCTTCCACCAGCTGGGAGTACAGGATCTGTTTGGGGAGATATGTATTGGGCATGCAGATGACTGCATTATTGTGGTGGTGATGCTAGTCATGTTGGCTTCTTCCAGAATGCTGATGTTGGTGCATCTGTCCTTCCAGCTGATCCTCAGGATCTTTCGTAAGGATCTTTGGTGGTATTTTTTCCAGGGCTCTCAGGTGCCTGCTCTAAGTGGTCCATGACTCTGCTCCATACAGCAGGGTGGGGAGAGCAACAGCTCTGTAGACCAGGAGTTTTTTTTGGGCCTTTAGGTCTTGGTCTTCAAAGACTCTTTTCCTGAGTCTGGCTAAGCACCACTGGCACAACTCAATTGATGGTTGACCTCAGAGTCGATGTCAGCTTTTGAGGAGAGAAGGCACCCAAGGTAGGGGAAGTGATCAACGTTTTCAAGATTTTTGTTGTCCACTTTTATGGTGGGCTTGGTAGATGGCTGGTTGGGTGGAGGTTGATATAGGACACGGGTCTTCTCGGTGTTTAATGCTAGACCTCTGTATGCCTTGGTAAAGACATTCAGAATGTCCTGGGGGTCTTCTGCGGGGTGTGCTGCGATGGCGTTGACGTCTGCATACTGAATCTCCATGATGGTGGTGTTGCAGACTTTACTCTTGGCCTTGAACCTATTAAGCCTGAAGAGCCTGCTGCCAGTTCTGTATAGAATTGGGATTCCCCGTGGCAGCTCTTTGCCAATGAGGTGGAGTATGGCAGCAATAAAGATGGCAAACAGGGTGGGTGTGTTGATGCATCCCTGTTTGATCCCTGTTTCCACAGGGAAGGGCTCTGACTCAGAGCTGCTGTTGCTGAGCACTGTGACTGATATGCTGTCATGTAGAGCCTCCGATATTCTGATGTATTTGTCAGGACAGCCATATCCTGATAGTATGCACCCGCAGAGCCTGGCGGTCTACTGAGTCAAAGACCTTTGTCCGGTCTATGAAAGCCATGTACAAAGGCTGCCTTTGTTCACGGCATTTTTCCTGGAGTGGGCGTGCTCTAAATATCATGTCTGCTGTACCTCTGGATTGGCAAAAGCCACACTGAAATTCTGCGAATACTTCCTCAGTCAGTGGTAGCAGTTGGTTGCGTCAGGTTTGAGAAAGGGCAGCTATGTCAATCATTATCTCTTCAGTTCTCAAGCGATAATCACGGTTCTCCTCTCAGTCTGTCAATGGTTGCACTATCCATGACGAGGTGCTTCAAGATCGCATAATCCTGGCCCCATCGCCACTTGCCGGTCGCCATAGGACTTAATCCGGGATGTTAGGGTGGATTTCCTTTATGAAGGACACCTGTGCGTGACTTTGTTTAATATGGGGAGGCTGGTGCACAGACAGCCATCACATAGTCCTTGACAGAGCTGGATCAGGATCCAGTGACATGGAGTCCAAGACGACTGGAGGCCCCTTTCTGGCTGCAGCCTTCATCCGCCTTCCCAGCTGTTATGATGCTTCCTAAAGTCAGCCATCATCCTCCGCCATTGAGGTCGTGGTTGATTGCTCTTTGTGAAGGACCTCGCCCTTTGACCTTTCTGCCATGGGTGACCCTACCAATACATACAGTACATAGCCTCTCCAACAGCAAGCTCCATGTAGCGCCTCCTCGTGGCGACACACAGTAACTGGGTAGACCTTGGACCCTGGCTGAACTACAAGGGACTCGGAGAAGGTCTGGCCCCTAGACGTGCGATACGCAGGCCCACCAGTGTGTGGCTATGCCCTGATGCCCACGAACCAGCCCCCAGTTATGGGTTAAACAGTGTCACCTAGTGGACACCTCGGGAGAGGAATAGGCTACAGGAGTAAACCCCTACACAACATCGACGTCCACAGTGCCTGCTGTTTTTTGTTTTCCTTGCCCTTTTCTATGTGTTTAAGTGGGAGAGTACTGCTGGCGTCGTGTGTGGCTGCCATTTCTCCCTCTCGTAGCCTCCCTTCCCATCCACCCTGTATGTTGTGTTATGTTTATCTGTTGTCTTGTTTCACCCCGTTTATTGTAAAGCCACTATAGAAAAGCGCTATATGATATTGAATTGTTATTATTATTATTATCATTATTATTATTGTTGTTGTAGTTATTATTATACAAATGTCCTTTAACGTCAAGCCATAATACACCATAATAAGCGGGCGGGTCCATTCCTTGGGACTAGGGTTAGAATCAGGTAGAAGTCTATGTGGTGGATACTGCCTTTCTTAGGATGTGAGATGTTCCAAGTAGAGCCATCTTCTCTACTTCTGGTATTCTGATGTTACCCGGCGGGATCCGTTGGGTGTATTTCTCCATCCCTTTTTTTTACAAGTCCTAGGGCTCCTATCACTACTGGTACTGTTGTGGTTTTTACAAGTCCCAGGGCTCCTATCACTACTGGTCTTGTTGTGGTTTTTACAAGTACCAGGGCTCCTGTCACTACTGGTACTGTTGTGGTTTTTACAAGTCCCAGGGCTCCTATCACTACTGGTCTTGTTGTGGCTTTTACAAGTCCCAGGGCTCCTGTCAGTACTGGTATTGTTGTGGTTTTTACAAGTCCCAGGGCTCCTATCACTACTGGTCTTGTTGTGGTTTTTACAAGTCCCAGGCCTCCTATCACTACTGGTACTGTTGTGGTTTTTACAAATCCCAGGGCTCCTATCACTACTGGTATTGTTGTGGTTTTTACAAGTCCCGGGGCTCCTATCACTACTGGTACTGTTGTGGTTTTTACAAGCCCCAGGGCTCCTATCACTACTGGTACTGTTGTGGTTTTTACAAGTCCCAGGGCTCCTATCACTACTGGTACTGTTGTGGTTTTTACAAGTCCCAGGCCTCCTATCACTACTGGTATTGTTGTGGTTTTTACAAGTCCCATGCCTCCTATCACTACTGGTCTTGTTGTGGTTTTTACAAGTCCCATGCCTCCTATCACTACTGGTACTGTTGTGGTTTTTACAAGTCCCATGCCTCCTATCACTACTGGTATTGTTGTGGTTTTTACAAGTCCCATGCCTCCTATCACTACTGGTACTGTTGTGGTTTTTACAAGTCCCAGGGCTCCTGTCAGTACTGGTATTGTTGTGGTTTTTACAAGTCCCAGGGCTCCTATCACTACTGGTACTGTTGTGGTTTTTACAAGTCCCAGGGCTCCTATCACTACTGGTATTGTTGTGGTTTTTACAAGTCCCAGGGCTCCTATCACTACTGGTCTTGTTGTGGTTTTCATTCCCCACATTCGTTCAGTCTGGATTTCAAGGTCTTTTATATTTGGACAGTTTTTCAGGTACTTTTACTGAGGTGCTCCTTTCAGTTGGGATGGACATGTCGATGAGTAGGCAGCTTTTTTCTTCTTTGTTCTTGATGATGATGTCTGGGTCTGTTGGCCTTTATCTCACGATCTGTCTGTACTGGCATGTCCCCATAAGATTGTGATGTGGTCTTTTTCTGTTCCTGTTTGGGGCTCGTGCTCGTACCATTTTTCTTTTGTGTTGGTGTTGAATTCTTTGCAGATGATGTGCAGGTATGTGGCGGCCTTGTTGTGTCTTTGTAGGTATTCAGTTTTGACCAGCTCAGGGCACCCTGCCACCATATGGTCAATGGTATTATTATTGTTATTATTATTATTATTATTGTTATTGTTATTACCAGCAGCATAGCTCCAGACGGCATTGCTCTTGGGATCTCAGGACCACGCAAGCTTC
>NC_079213.1:114691229-114698729 GCF_029633865.1 Lampris incognitus | reverse complement strand
ATCTAAGTTGTGTTGTTTTTTTTCTCCAGCTGCTGCTGCTGCTGCTGCTGCTGCTGCTGGAAAACAACAAAAAAAGCCGGCACATGCAGTCAGGTGTCAAGAGGCCATGTACTCTCTGCTTCCTGTTTGCAGAGGAAGTGCTAATACCAGGAAGTTCTTTGCGCAGTGATTGGCCTTACCTCTGTGTGTGTGCAGCTACTGCCTGCAGGCACACGGAGGATGGACATAAAGCAGAAACATCACACAAACACAACACACCGCTTTTTGGCAACATCTTTTTTGTATCGTAGAGAATAGTGAGTGGCTCTTTGTGTGTGTGTGTGTGTGTGTGTGTGTGTGTGTGTGTGTGTGTGTGTGTGTGTGTGTGTGTGTGTGTGTGTGTGAGGCCAGATGCTGGTGAGGCGTAGCGTTTAGTGTTTGTCCTCACTAATGCAATTCAATTCAAAAACACTAATTTTTCCACCACTGAAAACATCCATCCACCCATCTGTCCATCCATCCATTCATCCATCCGCCCATCCATCCATCCATCCATCCATCTGTCCATCCATCCGCCCATCCATCCGTCCATCCATCTGCCCATCCACCCGTCCGTTATGCAGCGGCTGGTGGCTCGGCCCAGGAGTCCCTCCTCTCTCTCACCTGAATAGCCCAAATCTACAGATGACTGTTCACTTTAAGCGGTCCCCACCATTGTAGTTTTTGCTGTGTGGTGGGTGGTGGTTTCTGTGTCTGCTGGCGGCAAAGGGACACCAGTTTTGGGGCACCCCCCCCCACACACACACACACACACACGTGTGTGTGTGTAGTGAGCACAAGACAGAGCCTCTGTCATGGTGTGTGTGTGGTTTTGTCTCGTGCTGGTGGTGGCATAATGGCACATTGTCCTGCAGGCTGGAGAAGAGCTGGGCAGGTCTGACTGAAGGCTTCTGATCAACATGAGGGCTAACTTTGGACATTTATCAGGCTCAGGTTAGAGCTGGTCACACAGCGCCACATCATAAGGCCGTCTCAGGCCAAATTACACTCACGTGGTCAAACCGGTGTTGGTGAACAGTGGTCAGCTGTCTCGGGTGGTTCAATGTCACGTGGTTAAAGATGGCTGACAGAAAGCTGCCTTAGGCTCCAACCAGGTTCCTGTGCCCTCAGACAACACCAGACGCCAAACAGATGTGTGACACATTGGCACACCACTCCCGTTGCACCCCCGCCGATTGTAGAAGTGCTATGAGAAAAATGTTTGTTTTCTGCACAAAGCTAGCGCCTTTAATGGGTAAGCTGAGTGAAACTGGATCGTGACTGTGTCATCACTTTGGTTGGCAGCATCACACGTGACCTCATAGAGGGTTATGTGTTGTAACCAGTTTATTAGCTACAGGATTTAGTATGAAGGTAACTTGTTAACACTACGGGTTTTAACATGTGAATTACGAGTTTAGTGTGTGTATGACCAGTCCTCTAGTTACACCAGTACAGTATTTATAGGTTTAGTGTGTGTATGACCAGTCCTCTAGTTACACCAGTACAGTATTTATAGGTTTAGTGTGTGTATGACCAGTCCTCTAGTTACACCAGTACAGTATTTATAGGTTTAGTGTGTGTATGACTAGTTCTCTAGTTACACCAGTACAGTATAGGTTTAGTGTGTGTATGACCAGTCCTCTAGTTACACCAGTACAGTATTTATAGGTTTAGTGTGTGTATGACTAGACCTCTAGTTACACCAGTACAGTATTTATAGGTTTAGTGTTTGTATGACTAGTCCTCTAGTTACACCAGTACAGTATTTATAGGTTTAGTGTGTGTATGACCAGTCCTCTAGTTACACCAGTACAGTATTTATAGGTTTAGTGTGTGTATGACCAGTCCTCTAGTTACACCAGTACAGTATTTATAGGTTCAGTGTGTGTATGACCAGTCCTCTAGTTACACCAGTACAGTATTTATAGGTTCAGTGTGTGTATGACTAGTCCTCTAGTTACACCAGTACAGTATTTATAGGTTCAGTGTGTGTATGACCAGTCCTCTAGTTACACCAGTACAGTATTTATAGGTTTAGTGTTTGTATGACCAGTCCTCTAGTTACACCAGTACAGTATTTATAGGTTCAGTGTGTGTATGACTAGTCCTCTAGTTACACCAGTACAGTATTTATAGGTTCAGTTTGTGTATGACTAGTCCTCTAGTTACACCAGTACAGTATTTATAGGTTCAGTGTGTGTATGACCAGTCCTCTAGTTACACCAGTATAGTATTTATAGGTTTAGTGTGTGTATGACTAGTCCTCTAGTTACAACAGTACAGTATTTATAGGTTTAGTGTTTGTATGACCAGTCCTCTAGTTACACCAGTACAGTATTTATAGGTTCAGTGTGTGTATGACTAGTCCTCTAGTTACACCAGTACAGTATTTATAAGTTCAGTGTGTGTATGACTAGTCCTCTAGTTACACCAGTAAAGTATTTATAGGTTTAGTGTGTGTATGACTAGTCCTCTAGTTACACCAGTACAGTATTTATAGGTTTAGTGTGTGTATGACTACTCCTCTAGTTACACCAGTACAGTATAGGTTCAGTGTGTGTATGACCAGTCCTCTAGTTACACCAGTACAGTATTTATAGGTTTAGTGTGTGTATGACTAGTCCTCTAGTTACACCAGTACAGTATTTATAGGTTCAGTGTGTGTATGACTACTCCTCTAGTTACACCAGTACAGTATTTATAGGTTCAGTGTGTGTATGACTAGTCCTCTAGTTACACCAGTACAGTATTTATAGGTTCAGTGTGTGTATGACCAGTCCTCTAGTTACACCAGTACAGTATTTATAGGTTTAGTGTTTGTATGACCAGTCCTCTAGTTACACCAGTACAGTATTTATAGGTTCAGTGTGTGTATGACCAGTCCTCTAGTTACACCAGTAAAGTATTTATAGGTTTAGTGTGTGTATGACTAGTCCTCTAGTTACACCAGTACAGTATTTATAGGTTTAGTGTGTGTATGACTAGTCCTCTAGTTACACCAGTACAGTATAGGTTCAGTGTGTGTATGACCAGTCCTCTAGTTACAACAGTACAGTATTTATAGGTTTAGTGTGTGTATGACTAGTCCGCTAGTTACAACAGTAAAGTATTTATAGGTTTAGTGTGTGTATGACTAGTCCTCTAGTTACACCAGTACTGTATTTATAGGTTCAGTGTGTGTATGACTAGTCCTCTAGTTACACCAGTACAGTATTTATAGGTTCAGTGTGTGTATGACCAGTCCTCTAGTTACACCAGTACAGTATTTATAGGTTCAGTGTGTGTATGACTAGTCCTCTAGTTACACCAGTACACTATTTATAGGTTCAGTGTTTGTACGACCAGTCCTCTAGTTACACCAGTAAAGTATTTATAGGTTTAGTGTGTGTATGACCAGTCCTCTAGTTACACCAGTACAGTATTTATAGGTTCAGTGTGTGTATGACTAGTCCTCTAGTTACACCAGTACACTATTTATAGGTTCAGTGTTTGTACGACCAGTCCTCTAGTTACACCAGTAAAGTATTTATAGGTTTAGTGTGTGTATGACCAGTCCTCTAGTTACACCAGTACAGTATTTATAGGTTCAGTGTGTGTATGACCAGTCCTCTAGTTACACCAGTACAGTATTTCTAGGTTTAGTGTGTGTACGACTAGTCCTCTAGTTACACCAGTACAGTATTTATAGGTTTAGTGTGTGTATGACCAGTCCTCTAGTTACATCAGTACAGTATTTATAGGTTTAGTGTGTGTATGACTAGTCCTCTAGTTACACCAGTACAGTATAGGTTTAGTGTGTGTATGACTAGTCCTCTAGTTACACCAGTACAGTATGGGTTTAGTGTGTGTACGACTAGTCCTCTAGTTACACCAATACAGTATTTATAGGTTTAGTGTGTGTATGACCAGTCCTCTAGTTACACCAGTACAGTATTTATAGGTTTAGTGTTTGTATGACCAGTCCTCTAGTTACACCAGTACAGTATTTATAGGTTTAGTGTTTGTATGACCAGTCCTCTAGTTACACCAGTACAGTATTTATAGGTTTAGTGTTTGTATGACCAGTCCTCTAGTTACAACAGTACAGTATTTATAGGTTTAGTGTGTGTATGACTAGTCCGCTAGTTACAACAGTAAAGTATTTATAGGTTTAGTGTGTGTATGACTAGTCCTCTAGTTACACCAGTACAGTTTTTATAGGTTCAGTGTGTGTATGACTAGTCCTCTAGTTACACCAGTACAGTATTTATAGGTTCAGTGTGTGTATGACCAGTCCTCTAGTTACACCAGTACAGTATTTATAGGTTCAGTGTGTGTATGACTAGTCCTCTAGTTACACCAGTACACTATTTATAGGTTCAGTGTTTGTACGACCAGTCCTCTAGTTACACCAGTAAAGTATTTATAGGTTTAGTGTGTGTATGACCAGTCCTCTAGTTACACCAGTACAGTATTTATAGGTTCAGTGTGTGTATGACTAGTCCTCTAGTTACACCAGTACACTATTTATAGGTTCAGTGTTTGTACGACCAGTCCTCTAGTTACACCAGTAAAGTATTTATAGGTTTAGTGTGTGTATGACCAGTCCTCTAGTTACACCAGTACAGTATTTATAGGTTCAGTGTGTGTATGACCAGTCCTCTAGTTACACCAGTACAGTATTTCTAGGTTTAGTGTGTGTACGACTAGTCCTCTAGTTACACCAGTACAGTATTTATAGGTTTAGTGTGTGTATGACCAGTCCTCTAGTTACATCAGTACAGTATAGGTTTAGTGTGTGTATGACTAGACCTCTAGTTACACCAGTACAGTATTTATACGTTTAGTGTGTGTATGACTAGTCCTCTAGTTACACCAGTACAGTATAGGTTTAGTGTGTGTATGACTAGTCCTCTAGTTACACCAGTACAGTATGGGTTTAGTGTGTGTACGACTAGTCCTCTAGTTACACCAATACAGTATTTATAGGTTTAGTGTGTGTATGACCAGTCCTCTAGTTACACCAGTACAGTATTTATAGGTTTAGTGTTTGTATGACCAGTCCTCTAGTTACACCAGTACAGTATTTATAGGTTTAGTGTTTGTATGACCAGTCCTCTAGTTACACCAGTACAGTATTTATAGGTTAGTGTGTGTATGACTAGTCCTCTAGTTACACCAGTACAGTATTTATAGGTTTCGTGTGTGTACGACTAGACCTCTAGTTACACCAGTACAGTATTTATAGGTTTAGTGTGTGTATGACCAGTCCTCTAGTTACACCAGTACAGTATTTATAGGTTTAGTGTTTGTATGACCAGTCCTCTAGTTACACCAGTACAGTATTTATAGGTTTAGTGTTTGTATGACCAGTCCTCTAGTTACACCAGTACAGTATTTATAGGTTAGTGTGTGTATGACTAGTCCTCTAGTTACACCAGTACAGTATTTATAGGTTTCGTGTGTGTACGACTAGAGCTCTAGTTACACCAGTACAGTATTTATAGGTTTAGCGTGTGTATGACCAGTCCTCTAGTTACACCAGTACAGTATTTATAGGTTCAGTGTGTGTATGACTAGTCCTCTAGTTACACCAGTACAGTATTTATAGGTTCAGTGTGTGTATGACCAGTCCTCTAGTTACACCAGTAAAGTATTTATAGGTTCAGTGTGTGTATGACTAGTCCTCTAGTTACACCAGTACAGTATAGGTTTAGTGTTTGTATGACTAGTCCTCTAGTTACACCAGTACAGTATTTATAGGTTTAGTGTGTGTATGACTAGTCCTCTAGTTACACCAGTACAGTATTTATAGGTTTAGTGTGTGTATGACTAGTCCTCTAGATACACCAGTACAGTATTTATAGGTTCAGTGTGTGTGTATGACCAGTCCTCTAGTTACAACAGTACAGTATTTATAGGTTTAGTGTGTGTATGACTAGTCCTCTAGTTACACCAGTACAGTATAGGTTTAGTGTGTGTATGACCAGTCCTCTAGTTACACCAGTACAGTATTTATAGGTTCAGTGTGTGTATGACCAGTCCTCTAGTTACACCAGTACAGTATTTATAGGTTTAGTGTGTGTATGACCAGTCCTCTAGTTACACCAGTACAGTATTTAAAAGTTTAGTGTGTGTATGACCAGTCCTCTAGTTACACCAGTACAGTATTTATAGGTTCAGTGTGTGTATGACTAGTCCTCTAGTTACACCAGTACAGTATAGGTTTAGTGTTTGTATGACTAGTCCTCTAGTTACACCAGTACAGTATTTATAGGTTTAGTGTGTGTATGACTAGTCCTCTAGTTACACCAGTACAGTATTTATAGGTTAGTGTGTGTATGACTAGTCCTCTAGTTACACCAGTATAGTATTTATAGGTTTAGCGTGTGTACGACCAGTCCTCTAGTTACACCAATACAGTATTTATAGGTTCAGTGTGTGTATGACTAGTCCTCTAGTTACACCAGTACAGTATTTATAGGTTCAGTGTGTGTATGACTAGTCCTCTAGTTACACCAGTACAGTATTTATAGGTTCAGTGTGTGTATGACCAGTCCTCTAGTTACACCAGTACAGTATTTATAGGTTCAGTGTGTGTATGACTAGTCCTCTAGTTACACCAGTAAAGTATTTATAGGTTTAGTGTGTGTATAACTAGTCCTGTAGCTACACCAGTACAGTATTTATAGGTTTAGTGTGTGTATGACTAGTCCTCTAGTTACACCAGTACAGTATTTATAGGTTTAGTGTGTGTATGACTTGTCCTCAAGTTACACCAGTACAGTATAGGTTTAGTGTCTGTATGACCAGTCCTCTAGTTACACCAGTACAGTATTTATAGGTTTAGTGTGTGTATGACTAGTCCTCTAGTTACACCAGTACAGTATTTATAGGTTCAGTGTGTGTATGACTAGTCCTCTAGTTATACCAGTACAGTATTTATAGGTTTAGTGTGTGT
The DNA here is from genome assembly GCF_029633865.1 of Lampris incognitus. Taxonomy (NCBI): domain Eukaryota; kingdom Metazoa; phylum Chordata; class Actinopteri; order Lampriformes; family Lampridae; genus Lampris; species Lampris incognitus. The sequence goes on along the minus strand of NC_079213.1, from coordinate 114,691,768 downwards.
ATGACTAGTCCTCTAGTTACTCCAGTACAGTATTTATAGGTTTAGTGTTTGTATGACTAGTCCTCTAGTTACAACAGTACAGTATTTATAGGTTCAGTGTGTGTATGACCAGTCCTCTAGTTACACCAGTACAGTATTTATAGGTTTAGTGTGTGTATGACCAGTCCTCTAGTTACACCAGTACAGTATTTATAGGTTCAGTGTGTGTATGACTAGTCCTCTAGTTACACCAGTACAGTATTTATAGGTTCAGTGTGTGTATGACTAGTCCTCTAGTTACACCAGTACAGTATTTATAGGTTCAGTGTGTGTATGACCAGTCCTCTAGTTACACCAGTACAGTATTTATAGGTTCATTGTGTATATGACTAGTCCTCTAGTTACACCAGTACAGTATTTATAGGTTCATTGTGTATATGACTAGTCCTCTAGTTACACCAGTACAGTATTTATAGGTTCATTGTGTATATGACTAGTCCTCTAGTTACACCAGTACAGTATTTATAGGTTCATTGTGTATATGACCAGTCCTCTAGATA
>NC_079213.1:114666229-114688729 GCF_029633865.1 Lampris incognitus | reverse complement strand
AGAGGGCATGTTGGCGCTGGTCACAGAACTCCTGCACAGCCATATTGTAATGACAGAGAAAGAGAGAGAGAGAGCGAGGGAGGGAGAGAGAGAGAGCGAGGGAGGGAGAGAGAGAGAGCGAGGGAGGGAGAGAGAGAGCGAGGGAGGGAGAGAGAGCGAGCGAGGGAGGGAGAGAGAGAGAGCGAGGGAGGGAGAGAGAGAGAGCGAGGGAGGGAGAGCGAGAGAGGCAGAGTTTGTGTTAAGCAAAAGAAACAGAGGGAGAGAGCGAGGGAGGGAGAGAGAGAGCGAGGGAGGGAGAGAGAGAGAGCGAGGGAGGGAGAGAGAGAGAGCGAGGGAGGGAGAGAGAGAGAGCGAGGGAGGGAGAGAGAGAGAGCGAGGGAGGGAGAGAGAGAGAGCGAGGGAGAGAGAGAGAGCGAGCGAGGGAGGGAGAGAGAGAGAGCGAGGGAGGGAGAGCGAGAGAGGCAGAGTTTGTGTTAAGCAAAAGAAACAGAGGGAGAGAGCGGGTGTGTTGCCTCGGGGGGGGGGGGGGAGCCATCTGCAGGGGGCGGTGTGCCAGTGTGCCCAGACCACCTGGCCGCAGAGCCAGCCAAGTATGCCAGCCTGGGTCCTGCCTCTGTGTGTGTGTGTGTGTGTGTGTGTGTGTGTGTGTGTGTGTGTGTGTGTGTGTGCGCCCCTTTTTAGGGCCCTTTGAAGGTTGGGGGAGCAGCTTTGGAAACACACTGTCTCTCTGTGTGCCTGTCTGTCTGCTCCATGCCACTAGCTTCGGTTGATGTGAGACAGGCGGTGTGTGTTGGAAGGGGGAGGGGTGAACAGTGCCCCCATCCTTCCTATGTGTACACAAACACACACAGACACACACACAGACAGACAGACACACAGTCCATGTTTAGACTTGTGTCTTCATTGGGTCTTCCAGCGTGGGTCCAGTAATGCCACCAAAATGTCAGAACCTGTTTGTTTTGTTAATTCTCCTGCGTGAAGGGGGGATGCTAATCACTGTCTGTCTGCCCCCTCCCCCCATCTGCCTTCCAGAGCCAGGGGCATCGGGCGTCGTGGAAACCTTGAGAAAGGGCAGAACAGCGCTCGGGGGCATCAGTGTTGGCATGGCTTCTCCTTTGTCTCTGCCCCGATGGAGAGAGACAGGCAGACAGACAGGCAGGCAGACAGACAGGCAGACCCAGACAGAGAGACAGGCAGACAGACAGACAGAGAGGCAGACAGACAGACAGGCCTGCAGACCTTTTGGTTTGTCCTCCACTTTACCAAAGTCATGGTAATGATAATGCAAGGTGCTGCACAGATGAAACCAGGTGTGGGGATGTATTTGACAGTCACACAGTGCTGCAGAGGGAGAACAGGAAACACTTTCTCTTTCCAACATTTACACCGATACCTCCAAAACAAGTGTATCTTCAACATGGAGAGCTGTGATGCAGCGAATGGGGGGGGGGGGATAAGCGAGCAGAAGAAAGAGAGAGGTTTCCAGGAAGAGCTTGTGTCGGGTGGTGGGCGGTACCAGTACCAGGTAGTGCCGGGCCGAGCCGGACTGAGAGCTCAGAGACTAATTGATTACTGCAGGGAAGACTGGGGGGTGATAAATAACCTGATGCATCGCCTCTCTCTCCACCTCTCTCATCCACCTCTCTCTCTGGGCGGAGAGCTGTAGGACTGGGGCACGGGAGGAGTGTACCGAGGATATTCTGGTCAAGTGTGTGTGTGTGTGTGTGTGTGTGTGTGTGTGTCTGTGTGGTCAGAGTGATCGGACATCAAATGAATGGGCCTGATGCCCATCAACATACTGCTTGACTTTGTGTCAGTCTGTCCAGATGATGGGTGGAAAGAGACGCCATCCAGCAGAAAGACTCACTCTGAGAAAACTGATAAAAACATAAAACCATGCAGAAGTAAAAACAAAACCATGCAGAAATAAAAACATAAAACCATGCAGAAGTAAAAACATAAAACCATGCAGAAATAAAACCATAAAACCATGCAGAAGTAAAAACATAAAACCATGCAGAAATAAAACCATAAAACCATGCAGAAGTAAAAATATAAAACCATGCAGAAATAAAATCAAAACCATGCAGAAATAAAATCAAAACCATGCAGAAATAAAAACAAAACCATGCAGAAGTAAAAATATAAAACCATGCAGAAATAAAAACAAAACCATGCAGAAATAAAAACAAAACCATGCAAAAGTAAAAACATAAAACCATGCAGAAATAAAAACATAAAACCATGCCGAAGTAAAACTATAAAACCATGCAGAAATAAAATCAAAACCATGCAGACATAAAATAAAAACCATGCAGAAATAAAAACAAAACCATGGAGAAGTAAAAATAAAACCATGCAGAAGTAAAAACATAAAACCATTGAGAAGTAAAAACATAAAACCATGCAGAAGTAAAAACAAAACCATGCAGAAATAAAAACAAAACCATGGAGAAGTAAAAATAAAACCATGCAGAAGTAAAAACATAAAACCATTGAGAAGTAAAAACATAAAACCATGCAGAAGTAAAAACCTAAAACCATGCAGAAATAAAAACATAAAACCATGCAGAAGTAAAAACATAAAACCATGCAGAAGTAAAAACATAAAATCATCCAGAAACAAAAACATAAAACCATGCAGAAATAAAAACATAAAACCATGGAGAAGTAAAAACAAAACCATGCAGAAGTAAAAACAAAACCATGCAGAAGTAAAAACATAAAACCATGCAGAAATAAAAACATAAAACCATGCAGAAATAAAAACATAAAACCATGCAGAAGTAAAAACATAAAACCATGGAGAAGTACAAACATAAAACCATGGAGAAGTAAAAACATAAAACCATGCAGAAATAAAAACATAAAACCATGCAGAAATAAAAACATAAAACCATGCAGAAGTAAAAACATAAAACCATGCAGAAATAAAAACATAAAACCATGCAGAAGTAAAAACATAAAACCATGGAGAAGTACAAACATAAAACCATGCAGAAGTAAAAACATAAAACCATGAAGAAGTAAAAACATAAAACCATGGAGAAGTACAAACATAAAACCATGCAGAAGTAAAAACATAAAACCATGCAGAAGTAAAAACATAAAACCATGCAGAAGTAAAAACATAAAACCATGCAGAAGTAAAAACATAAAACCATGCAGAAATAAAAATATAAAACCATGCAGAAATAAAAACATAAAACCATGCAGAAATAAAAACAAAACCATGGAGAAGTAAAAACATAAAACCATGGAGAAGTACAAACATAAAACCATGCAGAAGTAAAAACATAAAACCATGCAGAAGTACAAACATAAAACCATGCAGAAGTAAAAACATAAAACCATGGAGAAGTAAAAACATAAAACCATGCAGAAGTACAAACATAAAACCATGGAGAAGTAAAAACATAAAACCATGCAGAAATAAAAACATAAAACCATGCAGAAATAAAAACATAAAACCATGCAGAAGTACAAACATAAAACCATGCAGAAGTACAAACATAAAACCATGCAGAAATAAAAACATTAAACCATGCAGAAATAAAAACATAAAACCATGCAGAAATAAAAACATAAAACATCCAGAAAGAAAAACATAAAACCACGCAGCAGTAGCTCAGGTGCTGTTGCACCAGCCTCCATCTCACCACCGCAGAGGCTTTAACACATACTTGTCCAGACTTGTGTGTTTTTGGTTGATGAAATTATGTTTTTTTGGAGAACAGTGATTTTAGAGATGTCACACAATATTATGACACAGTTGACACACCTCCGCTGTGTGTGTGTGTATTTGTGTGTGTGTGTGGGGGGGGTGGGGGGTGGGGTGGGGTCATTGATGAATTGCTGTATTGATCGGTGCTTTGCCTCACTTACCATAATTATAACTGTCTAATGGAGTAGATTACTAATGTCTTCCTCTGTTCTTCTGCATGCTACAGTATCACACAGACACACACAAACAGTGTGTAAGATTGGCAAACTGGTAGACACACACACACAGACACACACACAAAGACATGCTTTCTCACTCTTGGCTCTGTCTGGAGTGTGTCTTAGCGGGTTGAGTCTCTGATCCTCTGAAGAATGTGTGTGTGTGTGTGTGTGTGTGTGTGTGTGGTAGAGAAGGGGGCTGCAGATGGGGGAGTCAATATCACAGACACAAAATGTCCACGTTCAACTGCAGCAGATACATGCACCCACCCTCACACACACACACACACACACACACACACACACACACACACACACACGCCTCCCAGTGAGTCATTGATAAGTAGGGGGCCCAAAAAGATTCCTCAGATCCACACAATAGTCTCTCTGTGAAGACCCAGACAGACAGACAGACAGACATGAAGGGACAGACAGTCAGCAGAGCAGGAGAAAGAGATTAACAGAGAGAGAGACAGAGAGAGACAGACAGAGAGAGACGGGTGAGGTTGCTGGACAGTGACAGTTCTTAACTGTGTTTAGTTTCCAAGACAAGGAGACCACGATAAGAGAAGCAAACAGAAATCAAAAGAGTTAATTTAACACAAGCAGACTTCCATCCACCAGCACACACACACACACACACGACCACTACCTTCAGAAAACTATTTTAGTCTGGCCACTGGTCATGTAACGACCGCCTTATGTCCTTCAAACACACACACACACACACACACACACACACACACACACACACACACACACACACACACACACACACACACACACCTACCTTTATCCCCTGTCTATTTTTGCTTGTGTGTGTGTGTGTGTGTGTGTTAATCCTCCTCCGTTCCCACGATCACTAATCACTGGTTGGAGGCGGTGATTATTCCTCCACCCTGTCAGGCTTGGACCAATTTCAGTCACTTTCATAATGAACGAGTGCCAAGACGCCTCTACGTGTTACTTAGGCCCTCCAAACGCCTGCACATTGTCTCTCGTCCCGAAAATCATCTGATTTGCATTCCGCATCCGGGTATTTGGTAGGAGTCGAGGGGCAGCTGTTTTCTGGGCCGGGTCTGTGTCGACTGAGATGCAGAAAGCTGCAAAACAAGCGGTGTGTGCGTGTGTATGTGTGTGTGCGTGTGTGTGTGTGTGTGTACCTTCCTCAGATACCGGAGTGTGGCTTTAGTGCTGGGCCCTGTTCAGGTCCTTTAATTCAGCTAGCATTTCCCCGAATACAACAATAAAAGAAAAAAGAAGAAACGAATGCATTTAAAAGTAAAATGTAAAACAATTTACATTTTTATTAGTCAAGGAAGTATTTGATTATTAAATATAACGCGAGACAAATTTGAGCAGGATTTTTGTGTTCGTACATTTATTAATACACAAAAGGTCATCCTAAAATGAAAAACCCTTGTGTGACAGTTAGTATTTGCGGTTTATTTTGTTCATCCCTGAATTTTTCGGAAATAAAAAGAAGAAAAAGAGTCGTGAGTGTTTGGATTATTTTGAAGTGTTTTTTTGTAAACTTATTTACAAAAAAACAGGAAAACAATTGTCATACCGAGGAAACCGCGGCTGGCGAGAAGCGTGACGTCACACATGCGCGACAGGAGTGACCGCTGACACCGACTTGCGTCACGGAACAGGAATATGACGTATGAACACGCGCGACACACGGCCATCTATGGCCCTTTTCCACTACATGGTACCGGCGTAACGCGACTCGCCCTTTTTTCGTTTTCCGTTACTGGAAAGTACCGGCATTCTGATAACCGTTACCGCTCCTCTGATGCCACCTTTGCCGAGGTTCCGAAAAAAAATAAATTTAGCGGACCTTTTTTTCCCCTCTTTATTGTACAGAACACACGTACATTATATTATGAACAACACAAAGTGTTTATGCCAGGGGTGCATACACAAAACAAAAGGAGAAGCATTTAAAAAAAGAAAAAGTAATACTCGTTCCTTCAAAATGTTGTCAGTCTATGCTAAAATGATCCAAAACACAATTAGTTCTAATTGCCTTCTTGTTTCATATTAAAAAAAGGTCCGTTCCAAGGTATTATGAGCTTAAATTAGTATTAATGCGGACCTCTGATTGGTCAGAGAAACGCGTCACTGCGTCATTTTGCGTGCTGCGTCATCACTGCGCGCATGCGATATCCCCTCCGGCATTTTCCAAGCGTAGTTATCTTAAAGTACATTTTGAAATGGGGGACAGAGAAAAAACGGGGACCCGAAAATCCAGCGACACCGAGGCGGTGCTGTTACGGTCATGGAAAGCCACACAGAAGCGAGTCGAGCCTGTTCCGCGCGGTGGACAAGGGGCCTCATACGGCTCCGCTAATCACCACCACCGCAGGCGGGGCGGACGCCGCCCTGTGCGGGCCACAGGTAACGTCAAGTCCGTTTTATCTGAATAGCCCGATGTCCCAAATGTGCCTCAAGGGGCTTTACAGCAACACAACAAGGGTGACCCCGCCGCTGTCTTCCCCCGCTACACAGCCACACACACGGGCCTCGCAGGGCAGACGCACATGCGGCTTGCTTCGTGGGTGTGCTGTTTTAGGTCAGCGGGCATTGTTGGATTTAAACGGGGGGCAGAAGGTGTCGCGGCGGCACGGTGGAGGCCGCTGCCCGTAGCTGCAGCCGCCTCTTTTGTTCTCAAACGTACTAAACGGCGGTAGACAGACAGCGCGTTTCAAAATGGTTGCCAAAGCTTTCAAGATGGCTGCCAGGGCGCTGCGTGTAAAGGTGGCGAGGAGGGGTCGCGGGCATGAAGGCGGCCGCCGTGGACTCCGCTGTGCTATTTACTGTACCTCCACATCCTCCGTGTGTGTGGTTTAATGTGCGTGTGTTTGTGCGCTCCTCTTTTTTGGGGGGGGGGTTGCTGTCTTTTCTTTTAGCTGTGGATGTTGTTGAACTTGGCAGCCGGCTCCTTGGCAGCGACTGCTTGTGTGTCATCCAACAATGGAGGAAGCTAACGTGATTCTGTCAGCATAGCCGAGCCTGGCAGCAGACTAGCTGCTACGAGGATAAGTGACAGCCAGGCGGGCGGACAGACAGGCGGACATAAACCAAAGAGAATGGGGACGAGACGTCGACTCGCTGGAAAAATGGCGCCTTGGCAAGCAGTGGCCTTGTCTCGGCTAACCGTGTCGCCGCGTCTTTGCGGTGTTGTGTGTTGTCATGCAGGCAGCAGGAGCGGTTGCTGGAGACGCGCTGGAAGGTGTCTGTGCTTTTCAGGGATCTGTATTGTGAACGTGAAGGAGTTTCCACAAGATGGCGGCCGGTGGATGTTTTTAAAATGGAGGCGGTGGGAGGGGCGGAACGCCGAGCCGGAGCTCGCAGCGGCCGCCGTCAGCGTGGCGCTGCTAGCGGCGGGGAGCGGGGCGCCCTCCTGCGGGGGTTCAGCAGTGAACAGATCGGCGTCCCTGGAATTATTTCCCACTTTAACCGAAATAAACATGGTGACTTGGCGTCGTTTCCACACGGCTCTGTGTAGTTGGCTGGCAGACCCGAGGGCCAGCGGTCCCGGGGTTAAGAAGGCAAGTGTGGCCCAGATCCTGCAGCGAATCAAACCCACCCTAGAAACTCTCTCTCTCTCTCTCTCTCTCTCTCTCTCTCTCTCTCTCTCTCTCTCTCTCTCTCTCTCTCTCTCTCTCTCATTCAGATTGCTTTATTGGCATTACCATAACAAAATAGAGTATTGCCAGAGCATTGTACAAATAACGAATGTTAACAAACGGGAAGAACTCAGTAATATATACATATGTTATATATACATATAATGGATGAATAAAAGAAGGTAAGTTAAACGGAGGCCTGGTGTAGGTCAGCAGGTCATTCTGAGTCTCATGTGGTAGAAGGCAGAGACAAACTGTCCAAAGGAGTTGAATCAAGTGCAACTGGACTTGGTATATATCCGTGAAGACGTGTCGCCTCTCATCCAAGAGGCTTCCTCAGTTCGTGCCTTTCTGACTAGACCAAGCTAGTCTGACTGGCTGCTGATGAGACTCAGCATTTATCCTCTAGGAGTCGTTGTCAGAGCTATTGATGTCCATGGCTCAGAGACAAACTGTCCTGCGACAACACAACTTTCTGTCATTTACCCAGTATCATTTTTATTTTTTCCTTATCTGATTTAATAAATTGTGCTGAATTTAGGGAAAAATTGCTCCCTGATAAGTTTACATTTTGTTTTGTTTTTAACGTTGTAAATATTTTGCAGAGTGATGTATTGTGTGTTGGGTTGTGTGAGCTGGTGGACTGCAGTGTGGCTGCGTTGAAACGGGGTGGTGGGGGAATTAAACCCGTCGAAACGGGGTGGTGGGGGAATTAAACCCGTCGAAACGGGGTGGTGGGGGAATTAAACCCGTCGAAACGGGGTGGTGGGGGAATTAAATTCGTCTCTTTCCCAGCGTAATGTCCAACCAATTGAATCCGGTGGAGTCGGTGGAATATAAATGTAATTTATGATTTTTCTTCAATGAAAGAAACAAGCAGCAAAATGATTTGTGGCTCCGTGTCTTGAAGGACGGCCTTTGGAAATGAATCCATATTTCATTTCATTTCATTAAAAGCTAAATAAGAGAGTGTGTGTGGAATCAATAAGGAATATATTTGTTTTACGAGGCTACGTTTGAGAATAGAATTAAGGAAATTATGTAAGCTTTAAATTAGGATTTTAAAATGTATTAGATGTAAGCTGACGTTTTATACACTGACTTTCTGTGACTGTTCTTCAGCGTGTGTGTGTGAGATTTTATAGGGCTTACAGCTGTAGAGCTGCTCTTTCCTAACAACGAGAAGACGAGTCTGTCTTTTTCAGAGAGAGAGATAGATAGATATAGATGAAGATGTACAATAGATATAGATGAAGGTGTATAATAGATATCGATGGAGGTGTATAATAGGGAGAGAGCGAGATAAATAGATATAGGTGAAGGTGAGTAATAGATGTAGATGAAGGTGTAGGTGTATAATAGATATAGATGAAAGTGTAGGTGTATAATAGATATAGATGGTGTAGGTGTATAATAGATACAGATGAAGGTGTTTAATAGATATAGATGAAGGTGTAGGTATATAATAAATATAGATGAAGGTGTAGGTGTCTAATGGATATAGATGAACGTGTATAATGTTGTTCGTCCGTCGCAGCGACGAGAACCATCTAGTCATCCTGTAGGAGCCGAATTCTGTGGGTGCGAAGATGGCTGGTTAGTCCAATCTGCGCCCTGACTGTTCTTTGGCGGTGTGGGCATGGGATAGTGAGAGTAGCTGGAGGGTTGCGGGCACGGTCTTTCCTGGCCTGCCTGCGGCTCTCTGCTGCAGCAGTACTGGTAGCTTCATATGTGTTTGCACCATTTCGGACAGCTGCAGGGCCACTCTCCTCTATTCAAAGCTTTCTGTTCCCATGTGTCGTAGTTGACGGTGAAGGCCTTTAACGAAACCTTCAAGTTGTTTTTGAAACGTTTGTATTGACCACCATGGGAGCGTTTGCCTTGCTTGGGTTCACCATATAACAGTTGCTTTGGGAGCCAGTGGTCTGACATGCGAACTACGTGGCCCACCCAACGAAGCTGTGATTGCATGAAGATGATGTGTCTACTCGGCAGTCTTGAGCGAGTGAGGACCTCTGTGTCAGGGATCTTCTCATCCCACTTTATACCAAGAAGTTTTCTTAGGCATGTGGTGTGAAAGTGGTTTAGTGTTTTTGCATGGCGTTTGTAAACTGTCCATGTTTTGCAGCCATAAAGCAGTGTAGTGAGAACTATGGCCCGATACACTTTAATTTTTGTCTCCTGGGTGATGCCTCTCCTGTTCCACACATTCTTGTGGAGTCTGCGAAAAGCAGTACTTGCTTTAGCAAGCCGTGCGGTCATCTCTTCATCAGTGGTGACCTATCTGGAGAGAGAACTGCCCAGGTAAGTGAATTTGTCAGCCGCATTTAATCGATGCCCATTTATGGTGATGTTGGGTACATTGTATGGCTTGCTTGGAGCTGGCTGAGGAAGTACTTCAGTCTTTTTTATGTTGATGGTGAGGTCAAAGTTGTTGCAAGCCTCTGAGAACTTATTGATACTTTGCTGCATGTTGGCTTCGGATGTAGCGTTGAGGGCGCAGTCATCGGCAAACAGAAGATCGTTGATGGTTGCTGTTTTAACTAAGGTTTTTGCTTTAAGCCGCTGAAGGTTGAAGAGGGAGCCATCAAAACGTTAATTGACAGCAACGCCAGCATCCCCCTTTCTGAAGGCATCTGACAGCATGGCTGAGAACGTAAGGCTGAACAGGGTTGGGGCAAGGACACAGCCTTGTTTTACTCCGTTAGAGACAGGGAACGGCTCAGACACAACTCCGTTGTCTTGGACTCTGGATGGTGTTTTTTTGGACATCCGTATTTTGCCATGATTCTCCAAAGGCCGTCTCTGCAGACAGTATCAAAGACCTTGGTCAGATCGACAAAAGTGGAGTACATGTCAACACTTTGTTCCTGGCATTTTTCTTGAAGCTGGCGGTCAGCAAACACCATGTCTATGGTCCCACATTCTTTCCGGAATCCACATTGACTCTCAGGTAGAAGTCCTCTCTCTCGAGATGTGCGCTGAGGCGATTTAATAAAACTCTTGCAAGCAGCTTGCCTGCAACGGACAGCAGGGAAATTCCGCGGTGGTTATCACATGATTGGCGATTTCCCTTGCGCTTATAGAGAGGGATAATTGAGGCATCTTTAAAGTCCTGAGGTACTGTTTCAGTTTGCCATATGAGATGAAACAACTGCTGAAGTTTCTTAGCAATCACAGGCCCTCCTTCTTTATAAATTTCAGCAGGGATGGAGTCTGAGCCAGGCGCTTTTCCGCTTGACAACTGACCGATTGCCTTAAGTGTCTCTTCCATTGTTGGAAGGGTGGTCAGCGTCTCATCAGATGGAATTTGGGATAGTCGATCGATGGCTTCATAGTTGATGGTAGAAGGGCGATTCAAAACATTGCTGAAGTTTTCAGCCCATCTTTCAAGAACCTTCCCTTTGTCTGTGATTAGTGTTGTCCCATCTGCGCTAAGGAGCAGGGATGAGCCAGCGATGGTCGGACCGTAGACTTCTTTCAGGCCATTGTAGAAGTTTTTCATGTCATTTCTGTCTGCAAAGGCCTGTATCTCATCAGCTTTGTTGCTCAGCCATGAATCCTGCATTTGGCGTAATTTTCTTTGGATAGAGCTGCGGATGTTCCTAAGTGCATCTGTCTTGGCCGTTGACTGGGGGTCTTCAATATGAAGTTTGTAGGCACAGCGTTTCGCTTCTAACAGCTGGTTTATCTCGGTGCAGTTTTCATCAAACCAGTCTTTGTGATTCCTTGTGGAGAGGCCTAGACACTCCAAGGCTGTGTTATACACTGTGTCATGAAGTGCGGTCCAAACAGCCTCCACATTCTGGCTATCCAGCACAGTAACCAACAGTTGTTCCTCCAGAGTGTCTGTAAAGGACTTCTTGGTGTCATTATTCTTTAGATTACTGTTGAACTGGTGGAGTCACTGCCAGGGAGAGAGGTGTCTGTTGTCAGTAGGGCCGTACTGGTGGAGTCACTGCCAGACAGGGAGGTGTCTGTTGTCAGTAGGGCCGTACTGGTGGAGTCGCTGCCAGACAGGGAGGTGTCTGTTGTCAGTAGGGCCGTACTGGTGGAGTCGCTGCCAGACAGGGAGGTGTGTAAGGTGTACCGTCAGCCTCAGCTGGCCTGACTCCAGCCTGAGCCAACAGCGTCTCGATGATTCTGCCATGAGTAATATTTCAATTTAAAAAAAAACAAAAAACAAAATTCAATTAGATAGCTGAGAAAGGAGTGCAGGCCTCATCATGGTCCTCCCCCCCAGTGTTTCCTCATGGGAGAGGAGAGGTCAGAGGTCAGATGGCAGTTACTGTATGGAGGGGAAAGAGGACTCAGGCAGACACTTCCTGAAAATGTCTTCCTTTGCTACGGATTAGTCAGGGTGTCTGTCAATCAAACTCAGCAAGCAAGATAACCCACACACACACACACAGTCTCTAGTTGATAGGGCTGGTTTATTAGACACGATGTGACACGTCAGACTGACACAGACAGTAATTGTAATTACTGGCCAGTTAGATTAGATCTTTACATACATCTACATCTATCTATCTATCTGTATCTGTCTGTGTGTGTGTGTGTGTGTGTGCGTGCTGTGCGTGTGCGTGTGTGTCTCAGTGTAACAGTATATTTGCAGTTTGTGTATTTTGCACATTCAGCTGATTTGTTCGACTCTGAGCTGGCGGTTATTGCACCTTACTTTTATTTTATCATGAATATATATATATTATTTTATCATGAATATATATATTTTATTTTATCATGAATATATATTTTATTTTGTCATGAATATATATTTTATCATGAATATATATTGTACATGAATAATGAATATATATGTTATGTATATTTTGTCATTCTTTAGTGGATTATTCTCTCACCCCAGCTGTAACTCATATCTTCACTATTTACTGTTAATTTTTCCCTCTGGCGCCAACATACCAAGACAGATTCCTTGTGTGTTCTTCTGCTTGGCAGTAAGTATGGTTGTGGTGACAAATCAACGTGACACTTGTGAGGTCAGTCGTGAGGTCAGTTGAGAGGTCAGTCGTGAGGTCAGTTGACAATGACGACAAATCAGTTTAGCGGCAGGCCGAAGACGCTAAAGACAATCTGTGCACGTGTGTGTGTCTGCGTATAAATGCAGACACACACACATAAATGGTATCTTACTCTCACACACGCATGTACACAGGCTGACCCTGTCCCTGTCTCTCTCACAGTCCTTTACCGGGGTCAGAGGTCACGGCCATGTAGTTTCACAACAGCTTCTTCCTGTCACTCAGCGCGCTATTTACAGAGAGAGAGGGGCTACATTTGAGGCAGCGCTGGGGCTGTTGTACAATAACCCCGGGGAACGCACCGCTCTCTCTCTCTCTCTCTCTCTCTCTCTCTCCCTCTCCCTCTCCCTCTCCTTTTTCTGAGAAATGGCCTCATGCCCTTCCCCCCATGTCCCCCGAGCAATCATCTTCCGTGGAAAAATGGGTAGATTGCGTCAGGAGAGAATGAGAGGCTGAGAGAGGAAGAGAGGAAGGTTGGGCAAGCAAACTGCAGGGCCACAGAGTTTGGCTTTCCCACAGTTTTCATCTGGAGGACAGAGGAGGAACGAAAGGGGGGAGAGAGACCTCTGCCCTCTCTCTCTCTCTCTCTCGCTCTCTCTCACTCACACACACACTCGCTGTCTCGCTGTCTCTCTCTCTGTCTCTCTCTCTCTCTCTCTCTGTCTCTGTCTTTCTTTTTTCTTTTTCTTTCTCAATGTAATTATTTTTCTGTTCTCTCGTGCTCTGGCGTGTGTGTATTCATGCACATACAGTGTGTGTGTGTGTGTGTGTGTGTGTGTGTGTGTGTGGCTACTGTATTACCACATGTGTGTATTCATGCAAACACAATGTATGTGTGTGTGTGTGTGTGTGTGTGTGTGTGTGTGTGTGTGTGTGTGTGTGTGTGTGTGAGTGAGAGTGTGGTACAAAGCAGGACAGTAGCATCAGGGTACCTACCAGTCAGTTGTGTGTTCTTTATGACAGCCTACATTTATTTTATCAAAACAATCTGAAATACTAAAGCAAATTTAAAATGAAGTGCAAAAGAAAATCAAACCAATTCAAATAATACGTATCATGTGAATCAGGAATAAAATCTTTGCACTCATTCTTTCTTTCATACAGCCCAGGGCTCTCGTTTATAAAACACTGCGTAGGATCCTTACTAAAAGTGTATATGTACGCACAAAAGCCGAAAATGGTATGTGCCAAAGAAAAAAAAATCTGACTTAAATTATGAGAGGCATCATTATACTATCTGACTTCAATTCACCACCTCACATCTGCGTTTACGTACAAGTGCACACATTCTCCCATCAGGTTTGTTTTTATAGATCACACATTTTGCGTGGGAAGTGGCATTCGCCTCTTTCAGGCTCAGTTTTGTGCGTGCACAATGGTTATAAATGAGACCCCTGGTCTGAACGCAGGAGTCATCCATAGCAAGCAACTGAAACAGCCGAGGTTAAAGGTTCTACTCCTGTTTGGACCATACACACTAGATGACTGTGTGTGTGTGAGTGAGGGTGAGAGAGGTTGTCTCCTGTGAGTGAAGTGACAGTAAAACTTGAGTCTCTGGTTTCAAAATCCAGCAAGACTGAGAGAGACAGTTACACAATTTACATAATAAATAAATAAAACATAAACCAACAATACAGCCATGACTTTCCCTCGTTGCACAAATTAGAAACAGAAAACCAGGTCTTCATCATCACCCACTAAGCACAATACTCCCTCTATTCCCCATTTAAGGCCTCTAAATTGTCTTCCATTTTGTAGTAGGCATGCTCCACCTTGAGCCGAGCCTCCCAACAGTCCTATAAGAACCTGCACAGGGTTCACACAGCCCACTGCCTGGGCCCGGTTCTTACAGCTAATTTGGCAGTAGCTGATATGAAATTTATGTGTGTGCATACCTTTCTCCCTCGCTAGGTATTTGGGACCATAAACAAACAACTGAAAAGAAAAAACCTCCCCCAAGCCCAAAAACCAGCCCCTTAACAAATCAAACACACCCACCAATGTAGGACACTGGACAAATAAATAATAATTAATAACTACATTTATGTAGCACTTTTCTAGACACCCAAAGCGCTTCACATTGAATCTAAATATTTCCAGTTCTTTGAGTTTATAAAAAAAGAAATGGATGAAAATAATGCGTTAGTTTCACACTGTGAGCAAAAAAGACACGCCTCCCTGTGATCAGGATCCAGATGCGCCCTGTGTCTGTTCGTGGCTATTGCTCCATGCACAATTCTCCACTGGAGGTCAGCTGACTGTTTTGCAACCGGTAGCTTGTACAGGGACCACCAGCAGCCTTTCGTGGAAGAGCCTGGGCCAAAAAACTCAGACCACCTCGACACTTTAATGGCCTGCAGAGACTGAAAGTGCCTCACCTTCATACACAGGATGTAAGCTGCCTTTTTTTCCCCAAGTCCTCAAACTTGTCCAGCCGTGGTGTCTCGAAAGAGAGGAGTCGGCCCCCCACCTCCTGCCACTCCCCCACATTAGGAGAGACAGTCAACTGTGGAAAGCTATAATTCACATCCTCCTCCTAGTGGCCAGCTAGCTCATGGTTCTCCATCATAAATGTCCTCAGGTACTCTGGAAGCAATGCACACACCTCCTCAAAAATATGACTCAACAACCTGGGTCTGATTTTGCTGCGTTGTTGTAGGGTCTCCACGGGCGTCAGCAGAGGTCCCAGCTTCCCACATCCAGCCTCCTTCAGAGAAGATCTTATGCTGGCTGAGGACAGGGTCCAGGCCTGAATGAAGCTGTTGCAAAAAAAGTGGCTCCTCAAACAGCCACAGACCAGCCATAGCAGCAGGTTCCCTAGAGTCCTTCGAGATCTTCCATGCATCCAGGACAGAGGTGTAGAAAGGCAACAGGCCTGTGAGATCTGCCTCTCCCAGCCTCAGCAGAAAAAGTTGCTCACTGTACCCCAGACGACCTGCTGTCTGCAGGATGAGCTTGGTTGTGTGTAGCCACCACTCACCACAGTGGTAAAGCAGTCTCTGTGCGGTCTTCAGCCTAAAGGCCATCACTGGCAAGGTAATGTCCACAAGACACTGTCATCCTCCTTCCAATGGCAAGTATAAGGCAGGGGCTCGGATCCAGTGCTGCCCTGACCAGAAAAAGTCCACTATGGCCCGCTGAACGTCTTCAATCAGGCCTCTTGCTGGAGGTTGAACAATCAGTCTGTGCCAAGGTGTTGAGGCAACCAAGTTATTGGCAACCAAAACACGACCTATATATGACAGCTGGGGTAGCAACCATTTTCATTTAGACAACTTGGCACAAACTTTCTCCACCACACCCTCTCAATTAACCCTCTGATAATCCTCTGTGGCTAAAAATACCCCAACACTTTCATTCCTCTTCTCCCCCACTGCAGACCTGCAGGCAAAATGGGTGTTGCCCTCTCTCTCTACTGTCCTACCTGTAAGGCCTCACTCTTTCCCTAGTTTACTTTTGCTGATGAAGCCCTCTGATATAAACCCAGACTGTCCTGTAGTTCCTCCATGTCCCCCTGATCTCTGACAAACACATTTATATCATCCGCATAGGCAGAAACTATCAAAGGTAGGTAGTGTTATGTGCCTGATGGTGAAAGCCCATGGAGACAGGTTCTCAGCCTGTACAGCAGAGGTTCACTAGCCAGACCAAAGCTGCCCAGAGATGGGACAACCCTGCCTAATCCCTCCCGACCTTCCGCAAA
Organism: Lampris incognitus; assembly: GCF_029633865.1. NCBI lineage: Eukaryota > Metazoa > Chordata > Actinopteri > Lampriformes > Lampridae > Lampris > Lampris incognitus. The sequence goes on along the minus strand of NC_079213.1, from coordinate 114,672,410 downwards.
CACTCAGAACCACTGTACAATAACTCCACCCATGATCCAAAGTGGTTACCAAAACTAAAAGCCTTAAGTACAGAAAACAAATAGCCATAGTCCACCCTGTCAAATGATTTTTCTTGATCTAAGGAGAGAATACCAATGTCAAGATCATAACGTTTACAAAGGTCAATCACATTTCGAAAAAGAAAAAGATTGTCCATTATTCTTCTGCCCCATACACAGTATGTTTGGTCCATATGAACAAGTATATCCAGATATTCTCTTGGTCTGTTTGAAAGTGTTCTGGAAAGCACTTTATAGTCAAGAGTATAAAAGGGCCCCTGGCCTCCAGTTTTTCAGCAAAGCTAAATCCCCATTTTTAGGGCGCAAGGAGAGAACTGCCCTCTTACAAGAGACAGGCATCATCCCTGCATGGAAGCATTCAAAGAGAACGTCATGCAGGTCAGGTCCAACAGAACACCAGAAACGCTTGTAAAAGTCTGGTGAGCCCATCTATTCCTGGAGCCCGTCCTGAAGCCATCTGACCAACAGCTACAGTCAACTCCTCCAAGCTGAGTTCTCTGTCCAGATCTGCCTTTTCCTCGGGACTGAGCTGAAGAAACCCTCCCAGCAGCTCTGCAGCACTGTCCTGATCACACTGCTCTACTCCAAAGAGAGAGGAGTAAAAAGCCACAGCATGACTTCTTATTTCCTTTGGATCATTCGTCACCCTGCCACTGGGGAGCTTTAGGGAATGTCATCAACTTTCTCCTGGCAACAGTCTTCTTCAAACTGAGGAAAAAAGAACTCAGAGCATCTATGTCTTAGAAGTTGAGGAAACGAGACCTAACAAGGGCTCCTTTCACTCTCTCCTGCATGAAAGTCCTGAGCTCCAGTCTTTTTTCTTGCAGCAGGCCATCAGCAGCAACGTCTGGATAACTATTCATAAGCCGCTCAATGTTCTTAATACTGTTCTCCAGCTCCTGGACAACCGCTTTAATTATAGCAATGGAGTGAGATGTATACGGTAGAGAGAAGGTGCAAATCTGTGCCTTACCCACTTTCCATCACTGCCTCAGCAAATCAAAATTAGCGTTTTTACTTTGCCAGCAGAACCAAAATTGTTCAAAGCTCTGACAGAAAACGCTATCCTGCAACAGCTTGTTGTTGAAATGCTAATATGACCTAACCTTTGGCCCAGGAGAAATGATCAACTCTACTGTAATGAGATGGTGATCAGTGAAGCCAACTGGAGTAATGGAGCAACTAACTAGAGTGGATGCAAGTGACTTTGAAATGTAGAACCTATGTAGCCTAGCTTCACCCACCCTGTTATTGCTCATCCTGACCTACGTGAACTGTCTAGCAGTGGGGGGTTTCAACCTCCTTGTATATAGTAAACTTAATCGAGTAACTACTCTGCCTAAGTGACCAGATGACTGAATGTGTGGTTCCTCACTTGTCCTGTTTATGGTGAAATCAATGGTGCAGTTCCAATCCCCAACAGCTGCTCCTGACCATACAGCTCATCCCTCAAAACACTTGAGGAAGGCTAATCTGTCAGCCCCCTGAATTGGGGCATATACATTGACCAAACAGAAAAGGCACCCTTCAATTTCTGCCCTTACAATTAGACACCTCCCCTTAACTAACTCCACAGATGATAAAATTCTTGGATTAGTTCTTTTAGTTAGTAACACTGCTACCCCCCCCCCCCGCTAAAGTTGGTGCCACGGCTGAGTACATATGGCCCCTCCCACCACCTCCCCCAGTCTGTCTCATTAGTTTGGTCACTATGAGTTTCCTACAGAAAAACCACATCTAGCTTTTTCTGCTTCACAACCTCAGCCACTAAAGCCCTCTTAACATTTGTCCCTCCCACCATTAATGTTAAGAGATCCAATCCTGAGCCCCTGCATAAGATGGGTAGAACGGAGAAAAAGATAGAAACAGACTGGCATGAACCAGAAAAAATAATAAAGCACCCTGTGATGCATGATCCTAGTTTATTTCACAACTTTTGTCCTTCTTACAGTTCCCCTTTGCTGCCTTTCTCAAGGCTGTGACATGTTCCTTAAGGCGAAAACATTTTTTCTCATCAAGCAGCTCAAAACCAACCAGTTTCTGCAGTGACCAACAGTCCTAATGAACTTCTCTGTATTATTGAAATAATCTTTTACAGTGACCAACAGTCCTAATGAACTTCTCTGTATTATTGAAATAATCTTTTACGTTTACTGACTTCCAAAAAGTTTCACCCAAAAACCCATTTATGTCCTCCAGAGAATTCAGATATGTGCTGCGGTTTGATGTTTTACCAACTAACACACTATCTGACTCCGAATCGTAATCCATGCCCTCAGCCTCACCTGTTATCTGGCTTTTGGGAATCTCCTCTACACTCTCAGTATTCCCTTCAGTATGCCTACCTCCGCCCTTCACACTCACCACTGAGCACATCCTCAGCCCATGCTGAGCTGCTGGATACAGTCACCTGTTCAGCTGCAAGTGTTTCTGCAAGCTCTGCCCCTGGCTCTGAGGCCATAGGCTGAGAGCCTATTTCCTCATCTACAACCGGTGGAGCAGGCTGTTCCTCTGACTCCATTGAGTCCGTTCTCCTCTCCCCGCCTCAGAGACATTATTGGTGGGTGGGATGTTGGCATCTGTGGTGTTTGCCTCCGCTTGCTGTCTATGTGAACATGTGAACCGCTTATGGCCTACATTGGCACACTCAAAACATTTCAACTGCCCCGAACTAGCATACACCGTGTATGAGCCATTACCAAGTTTAACTCTAAAGGAAACCTCCAAACTCTATGTTGGAGAGTCAAAAAACATAAATACCTGTCTCCTGAGTGACTGAACATGTTTTACCTTCGGATCTGTACATCCCAGATTTCCAGTTTTGAAATCACTGGCGAACTGACCAAACCTCCGTAGCTCATTTTCCAACAGTTGGTTGGAGATAAACGGTGGAACACCTGACACTGTGATTCAGGTAGAGGGAACCGACAATGGGGAAACAGCAGTATAGATATTCCTGATAACTACACCCCTCTCAATCATCTCACTAAGATGATGCTCCTCCTTCAAAAACATCACCACAGCCATGTTCCTCCTGGAAGCAAACAGTAGATTGTTATGATCAACTTGCTCTCCTATGGCCCACAAAACCTCCTCCACCGTCACGCTGGGCTCCGGTGGGACTATCCCAATCCCGTGATGGATAGACAGAGGTGGCGTCTCAGAGGACGCCATTCTCCCTGAAAACAACTTGACAAAACCACTGAACACTCGGTAAAAAGTATTAAGAAAATGTACCTGATCACGCACATAGGACAGATGAAGAATACGGGGTAAAATCTGAAAAATAAAATAAAATACAGCAAACAATGCAAACTCCGTATGAATCTCACATTCACCACTCTCACTTAGGCTCACACAGCCAACTTCCCAGCATGCCATGCAGAGAGACAGACAGAGGGACAGAGAGAGCGAGACGGGCAGGGAAACCAGGAGAGCTTGAAGACGACACTTGTGAAAACAAGGGCGTTGATCCTGGTGGGCAGAATGGCCCGTTTGTGTTTCTAAATGAAGTTTGCGACTGCCTTTATCCTGCAGCATGTTCCCCCGGCCCCGCACCTCAAAGGCCCTTTCAATAGCTCGCTTTTACACACAATTGGATTACAGGCAGAGCTCTTGGTGGGGAAAAGGCATGTTGGCAGAAGGGGGGGGGGGGACTGCAGAAAAAAAGGAAGTGCAGATGGTTTTACACATACATAATGAAGCTGTGTGCGTGTGTGTGTGCACGCAGTAAGAGCCAGTACCCATTCATAAAACCCGGAACACAGACAGAGGGGTAGAGAGAGACCTTGTAATGATTCAGAACCTGACGAGGCAGAGAAAAGAAACAGAAAATCAGAAGCAGATCAAAGAGGTCAAAGGATGGACAGAACAGACCAGCAGAGAGATGGAGAGGGATGACATATGGGGGGGGGGGGGGGACAGCTGGTCAGATTAATTGGTCTGATTAAGCAACTAGCTAGCGCACGCGCACACACAGAGTGTCTTTAACAGGACTGGTGGACAACTGACACGGGAACACTCTATCTCTGTCTTTCATCACATCCACGGTGTCATTCTCCTCATTCACACCCTCTCTCCTCCCGTAACTACAGATGGCTCTGTAGTTAAAGTTTAGCGCTCCTGTGGTTCGGAGCCCCTTGCCTGGCTGGCGGTTTATCGAAATCTAGAACCTGCAGTTTATTTAACACGATAATGTGTTTGACAGTGATTGTCTGTGAGACGACAAATGAGATTCAGAGAGTTAAGCTCTGCTATCCAGAAACTGTGGAAAGACGGCAGAAATAAAAGCAATATAATTTCAATATAATTACCTGTAAAAGAATGTTGGAGACTCATAATATTGTGTTACATATTTTTAATTATATGTCATTACATAATTTTATCCATTAGAAAAATCTACAGTTCTTTGTGTCTATTGACCCCATATCAAAGGAGTTATTACATATTAACGGAAGAGTAAATGTAAACTAATCCATGCATGTGTTGGTAGTTTGTATTATTGAGATTATTGCTGAAACGATACCTCGAGTAACCCAGTTACAAAAAAAATCGACCATATACAGCTCACTGTGTTTCGCACGGATGATTTACTGTGTTTTTACTATTTGCTGTTTAATAAAGCAAAAGTAGTTCTTATCCAATTACTCGATTAATCATTGGAATAATTGGTAGAATACTCGGTTATTAAATAATCGATAGCTGCAGCCCTAATTGAGATCCTGTGATAAAAGTGTGAGTCCTGTTTGTCCATTAGTGATGGAGTGTTTCCGTATGTCTATTGTAATGCCACTAGGGGGCGACATTCAGTCTGCTGGAAGAGCGATGCGTGACATCACATAGACGCAATGCTGAGAAACTCCACCAGTGTCACTCTTCAATACAGAAGAGATAAACCTGTAAAGCCCAAATCAGCTTCCACAGACCAGATGGTGTAAAGTTAGTGGGAAGGCAGCCAGTATGAATCAGGTCAACAGTGTCCTTTAACAAGCACCTGATTTAATGAGCTGCCATCCCGGTGCTCCTAGTCTTACTGGCCATGTGCTGAGCCCACGTGATGTCAGAGTGTTTACACCAGACATCCAGGAGATTTCTCATGAAACAACATTTAAAGCAATGCAATAGACCAGTGCCCAGTCCTGTGTGGTGGAGACAGGTGGTCCGGTGCTTGGTCCTGTGTGGTGGATACAGGAGGTCCGGTGCTTGGTCCTGTGTGGTGGAGACTGGAGGTCCGGTGCTTGGTCCTGTGTGGTGGATACAGCAGGTCCGGTGCTTGGTCCTGTGTGGTGGATACAGGAGGGTCCGGTGCTTGGTCCTGTGTGGTGGATACAGGAGGGTCCGGTGCTTGGTCCTGTGTGGTGGAGACAGGTGGTCCGGTGCTTGGTTCTGTGTGGTGGAGACTGGAGGTCTGGTGCTTGGTCCTTTGTGGTGGAGACTGGAGGTCAGGTGCTTGGTCCTGTGCGGTGGAGACAGGAGGGTCTGGTGCTTGGTCCTGTGCGGTGGAGACTGGAGGTCTGGTGCTTGGTGCTGTGTGGTGGATACAGGAGGTCCGGTGCTTGGTCCTGTGTGGTGGAGACAGGTGGTCCGGTGCTTGGTTCTGTGTGGTGGAGACTGGAGGTCAGGTGCTTGGTCCTGTGCGGTGGAGACAGGAGGGTCCGGTGCTTGGTCCTGTGCGGTGGAGACTGGAGGTCTGGTGCTTGGTGCTGTGTGGTGGATACAGGAGGTCCAGTGCTTGGTCCTGTGCGGTGGAGACTGGAGGTCTGGTGCTCGGTGCTGTGTGGTGGATACAGGAGGTCCGGTGCTTGGTCCTGTGTGGTGGAGACTGGAGGTCCGGTGCTTGGTCCTGTGTGGTGGATACAGGATGGTCCGGTGCTTGGTCCTGTGTGGTGGAGACTGGAGGTCCGGTGCTTGGTCCTGTGTGGTGGATACAGCAGGTCCGGTGCTTGGTCCTGTGTGGTGGATACAGGAGGGTCCGGTGCTTGGTCCTGTGCGGTGGAGACTGGAGGTCAGGTGCTTGGTCCTGTGTGGTGGAGACAGGAGGTTGGCACTGGAGGAGCAAAGGCTGTGGGAAGGAGTATGGTAGGGGAGCAGGTCAGTGAGGTAGGAGGGGGCCTGGTTATGG
>NC_079213.1:114656229-114661229 GCF_029633865.1 Lampris incognitus | reverse complement strand
CAGGGATCGCCGGTTCAAATCCCCGTGTTACCTCCGGCTTGGTCAGGCGTCCCTACAGACACACTTGGCCGTGTCTGCAGGTGGGAAGCCGGATGTGGGTGTGTGTCCTGGTCGCTGCACTAGCGCCTCCTCTGGTCGGTCAGGGCGCCTGTTGGGGGGGAGGGGGAACTCGGGGGAATGGGGTGATCATCCCACGTGCTCCGTCCCCCTGGTGACACTCCTCACTATCAAGTGAAAAGAAGCGGCTGGTGACTCCACATGTGTCGGAGGAGGCACCTGGTAGTCTGCAGCCCTTCCTGGATCGGCAGAGGAGGTGGAAAAGCAACCGGGACGACTCGGAAGAGTTGGGTGATTGGCCAAGTACAGTTGGGGAGAAAAAGGAGAAAAAATCCACAAAAAAAAATCTAGTTCGTTCTTTCTTTCTTCACTCCCACAAAGCCAAAACCACACACACAGCCAACCAGTGTGTCAGTCGCTCATAGTGGTCAGTCCAGAAACCTGCCAGTAAAACATCCATAAACTCACATGAAAGTCAAATGTCTGAGCCGCAACAGTAAGCACACATGAAATGGAGATGGAAAACTGCTTTTCCGTCATGTTTACCTTGCGTAGTGCAACAGAACGAGGATGTTTTAGATGAACTCATGTTGGCTGTTTGTGTAGACAAGTAACAGGTGGTCCTTCTGGATCATTTGTTATCCAGCAGCTTCTCATACAGTCAGATAGGGTTTCTAACAGTGCATCCACATGAACATGGATAAACTTGAAAACATCATTCTCCTGCCATACACACTATGCCGCCATCCCCCCCCCCTTTTTTCTCCCCAATTGTGCTTGGCCAATTACCCCACTCTTCCGAGCCATCCCAGTCGCTATTCCACCCCCTCTGCCGATCCGGGGAGGGCTGCAGACTACCACATGCCTCCTCCAATACATGTGGAGTCACCAGCTGCTTCTTTTCACCTGACAGTGAGGAGTTTCACCAGGGGGACGTAGCGCATGGGAAGATCACGCTATTCCCCCCAGTTCCTCCTCCCCCCTGAACAGGCACCCCGACTGTCCAGAGGAGGTGCTAGTGCAGCAACCAGAACACATACCCACATCCGACTTCCCACCCACAGACACGGCCAATTGTGTCTGTAGGGACGCCCGACCAAGCTGGAGGTAACACGGGGATTCGAACCGGTGAGCCCCGTGTTGGTAGGCAACGGAATAGACTGCTACGCTACCCGGATGCCCCCTGTCAAATAGTGTTTCTAAGAGTACATCTAGACTAACATATATTTATCTTACTCCTGCCATACACACAATGCCGCCATTTTCAGTCACCGAGAACGAAGCCTTCCCAAAATGCTGTCCAAAGTGGATGAATGTGAACGTGCGGGTCTGGTGTGTGATTGGTCCTGTGGTGTCAGGCAGAAGAGACTTCAGACATCAGCTAGAATCAGCATATGCAAATTCATCTGTGTTAGTTTGTACGTACTTGCAGACACGTATTTAGGTAACAAACATGTTACCAACATGTCAGCGATACAACAGTTTCCTCCAAGCTAACAGCCTTCTCTTTCTCGGTCTGGTTATCAAGTGTTACCATAGCAACGAACAACACGCACAGCTAACGGAGCATTATGGGAGTCATTAGCATGGTTGGAAACATGTCTTACACTTCCAACAAACCACTTCTGGTTTGGCGAATGGCAGAGTAGGCAGCAAGTCGTAAGAGCTGTCTCACCATTTGACATTTATTTGACATTTGTTGTATTATTCTAAGACCAATTTAAACTCACCTCCTGCTGCACATCGAGTTAACTTTTCGGACTTTGTCTGCAATGTTGTTGATTCTAAGTGGTTTAGGTTAGCTTACCAGCGAGATAGCTTACAGCTAACCGAGTAAGTAGGCCGCAGTGAGGACTGCAAGAGGGGCAAGCCTGGTGGTGGTAGAAAGGGTGCGGCAGAATGGCTATGAAAAGAGACATCGAAGAATTAAAAAAGATCGAAAAAGGAATTAAGGAAATCGGTGGAGTTGATGGGACACCAAATGGAAGCTATGACAAATAAACAAGACACTTTTAATGGACACGATATAGGAAATCAAGGAAGCAAAACGAAGAGAAAGATGTGAAGATTGCGCATCTGGAAAGTAGATTATCTGATTTAGAACAATATGCTTGAATGTCTTTGACCAATCAGATATGCTCAGTTGAAAGTTCCTGTTTTGTGTAGTAAAGTCTCTGAACCACAAGCCTCATGTATGTGATCAAATCCCATCAGGATGGGGTTCCTTTAAAAACCTCATCTTGATGCAAAAATAAATGGATGATTTAGAGCCTCGTCTGTGGCAAATCTGTATCTGACATCAACATCCTTCGTTTCCAAAGGCTGCAAAAGCTGTTTAGTGCTAGTGAATATTTTCTTCATAATGCTTAAGGTTTTTGTAAAAGTCTCCATTTGGTCTTCACATATTTAATGGACATTATCATCAGAGGTGCACATGTGGAGGCATGGAGATGTTTAGGAGAGATGGCAGTGGGGTTTTTAACTAGATTGTTTAACACAGTCTTGGAAAGTGAGAGGATGCCTGAGGAGTGGAGAAGAAGCATACTGGTACCGATTTTCAGGAACAAGGGTGATGTGCAGAACTGTAGCAACTACAGAGGTATAAAGTTGGATCAGCCACAGCATGAAGATTTGGGAAAGAGTAATAGAAGCTAGGTTAAGAGGAGAGGTGACGATTAGAGAGCAGCAGTATGGTTTCATGTCACGAAAGAGCACCACAGATGCGATGTTTGCTTTGAGAATGTACCCACATCCGACTTCCCACCCACAGACACAGCCAATTGTGTCTGTAGGAATGCCCGACCAAGCCGGAGGTAACACAGGGATTCGAACCGGAGATCCCCATGTTGGTAGGCAATGGAATAGACCGCCACGCTACCCGGACGCCCTTTAGCCTTCGTTCTTGATTAAGTGGATGCGTTTTTTTTTCCAAGTTAGCAAGGTTAACTGTTAAACCTTGAGCTCCAGCAAATAGTTAGCTTGCGTTACAACTAGCTTAATGTTACATTCTTCCTCTGGTTTTAGGATTTTCTTCCATTCATCAAAATGTCCAAGAAGCAAGCTGCAGTAAGTAATTACTTTGGTGTTGCACCACCTCCAAAGAAATGCCAGACTGAACCTATACAAACCCCAATTCCAATGAAGTTGGGACGTTGTGTAAAACGTGAATAAAAACAGAATACAATGATGTGCAAATCCTTTTCCACCTATATTCAGTAGAATACACTACAAAGACAAGATGTGTTCAAACTGATAAACTTTATTTAAACTGATAAACTTTATTGTTTTTTTGCAAATATTCCCTCATGTTGAATTTGATGCCTGCAACACGTTCCAGAGCAGCTGGGACAGGGGCATGTTCACCATTGTGTTACACCACCTTTCCTTTTAACAACACTCAATAAGCATTTGGGAACTGAGGACACTAACTGTTGAAGCTTTGTAGGTGGAATTCTTTCCCATTCTTGCTGATGTACGACTTCAGTTGCTCAACAGTCCGGGGTCTCCGTTGTCGTATTGTGCGCTTCATGATGCGCCACACATGTTCAACGGGAGACAGGTCTGGACCGCAGGCAGGCCAGTCCAGTACCCGCACTCTTTTACTACGAAGCCTCGCTGGTGTAACACGTGCAGAATGTGGCTTGGCATTGTCTTGCTGAAATAAGCAGGGACGTCTCTGAAAAAGATGTCACTTGGATGGCAGCATATGTTGCTCCAAAACCTGTATGTACCTTTCAGCATTAATGGTGCCTTCACAGATGTGCAAGTTACCCATGATGCCATGGGCACTAACACCCCCCATACCATCACAGATGCTGGCTTTTGAACTTTGCTCTGATAACAATCTGGATGGTCCTTTTCCTCTGTAGCCCGGAGGACACCACGTCCATGATTTCCAAAAACAATGTGAAATGTGGACTGGTCAGACCACAGCACACTTGTCCACTTTGGGTCAGTCCATCTCAGATGAGCTCGGGCCAGAGAAGCCGGTGGTGTTTCTGGGTGGTGTTGATATCTGGCTTTGGCTTTGCATGGTAGAGTTTTAACTTGCACTTGTAGATGTAGTGACGAACTGTGTTAACTGACCATGGTTTTCCCAAGTGCTCCTGAGCCCACGTGGTCATATCCTTTACACAATGATGTCGGTTTTTAATGCAGTGCCGCCTGAGGGGTCGAAGGTCACGGGCATTCAATGGTGGTTTTGGGCCTTGCGGCTTACGTGCAGAGATTTCTCCGGATTCTCGGAATCTTGTGATGATATTATGGACTGGAGGTGATGAAATCCCTAAATTCCTTGCAGTTGTACGTTGAGAAACGTTGTTCTTAAACTGATGGACTGTTTGCTCACACAGTTGTTCACAAAGTGGTGAACCTCGCCCCATCCTTGCTTGTGAACGATTGAGCCTCTCAGGGATGCTCCTTTTCTACCCAATCATGACACTCCCCTGTTCCCAGTTAACCTGTTCACCTGTGGAATGTTCCACACAGGTGTTTTTTGAGCATTCCTCAACTTTCCCAGTCTTTTGTTGCCCCTGTCCCAGCTTCTTTGGAACGTGTTGCAGGCGTCAAATTCAAAACGAGTGAATATTTGAAAAGACAATAAAGTTTATCAGTTCGGACATTAAATATCTTGTCTTTGTAGTGTATTCAATTGAATATAGGTCGAAAAGGATTTGCAAATCATTGTGTTCTGTTTTTATTAATGTTTTACACAACGTCCCAACTTCATTGGAATTGGGGTTTGTGCATAAAAAATGTGTATTCGTGGAAACGTGGCTGCAGGAAGTAGCCTGGCTCCAAACAGATGACAACCGCACAGAGATGTGGTGCAAAATGTGCCGTGAAAATCCCAATCTCACGGATAAAAGCAGCACCTTTTATAGAGGGACGAAAAAATGTCAGTCATCCAGCTTTTGAAAAGCATGAGAAGAGTAAAGAGCACC